>NC_056731.1:1196035865-1196335865 GCF_019279795.1 Protopterus annectens | reverse complement strand
TCAGTTTTACACATTTACCTATAAGAAATGTTTCTGTTAACAAGGAATATGAAAGTTACAGACTCATTCTACCAACCAACCAGATTTAGGTCAAGCATTAACACACCTGTGCAGTTTTCCACCAAAATACTGTCTTTTATAAAGAGTTTCCAACCTAGACTACCAACAGCTATGTGCTTTGCCCATTCAACTCCTTGTTCACTATACTTCAGCTGTAGGATTCAGGTAATTTTCATGCTCGTCCTTATCGATCAGCATCAGTTTTGTAAGTTCCCATCCACACCCATCCTGAAACAACCTACTTTGAAGCACAGCAAATAAATTACGGATCTTTCCATCAGTTGTGCAAGTGCTTCTGAGAGATCCAGTGATCCATTACAAAGTTTACAAAGTCAATTACCATCTACTCTATTTTACCACAATATAAGAAACATCATTGCATTGGTGCAGAAGATGCCAGCACCTGCAGAAGTAATGTTTTAGGTTTAGGAGGAGTACTGTAATAGCTATTAACCTTTACTGTCAAAATGATACAGTGAAGAACCTCTTCAGAGAACTGCCACAAGCCAAGCAACAAATACAAGACCAATTATAATAAAGGAAAAGCAGAGTAACTTGAAAAGATCAGAAGCAAAAAGGTGCGCCTCCAACTAACACTATAACTTGAAGGTGGGAAACATACAAAAACACATTCTAGTCCAAGAAAGAATGTCCTTTACATTTTACTCTCATCCTAATACAGAAAACACCTCATCATCATCTGCCAAGCAATCTATACTTCTCTCTACAGACCTGCTATCCTACTCCACTCAACAGTTCCTTAAATTTGCATCTTAAAGAACTTCTCTTTCTTCTTTGGCTGTATACATATCTCCATTCTTTGGAAGCACATCGTGAAGAGTAGTACATGTTTTATTTATTACATTATTTTCAAAGGGACTTTAAATTCATCCAGCACAAAAATGCACTCCACACAGTGCCATTAACATAGTTAGGAATCATTAGTGCAGTCCTCACACCTCTATAAGTTGCCAAACACCCTCTGTAAATAGGCACACTACATACTCTGTCAGCAGCAGCCTGAAAAGCCTGAAGAAAGTTGCAACAATTATAGGATACAGCACTGAAGTTGTCAACTAAGGACACTTAGGTGATGTGATGATTTCTCAGTATTACTGAGAGATGCTGTCTGCTAATTAAGGAGGTGGACCATTAGTTATTAGTTTATGTTGATACTAATGTGATTAGTAGTGGAATATGGAGGTAAGGTCAGAGGGACATAAGCCCAACAAGACATTCTTTCTTATCTTCATGAACTGAGGTGCAACAGTCCAAAAACATTTAGTTCTTTTACTTACTTTGTAACTAGTTAAGTGAATGAGTCCAAGGACCCTTTTCAGTCATGACTCAGGCCAATGTGGAATTAATCAACAGCAGAGCACTCTGACAAGTAGATCACACCAGCTTTCTCACAAACAACAGTTATTCTGAAAAAGTAGAAACACTAACTCCCTAGGGCTCACACTATGACTGGACATCAACAGGCTAGGGAGAAGTTACCACTGCTTACAAAAGCAGGTCAGGGGTGGTGGCATGGATGTTATGCTACAAAGATCAAAAACTAAAAGACATTGGCCACTCATTTTCAGTCCTCAGTCCCAAAACCTTGACTAAGCCATGATCTATAATCTGAAATTACTTACTCACTTCAAGATCTTCAAATGGCTGTTTATTTCTCATCTTAAGAAAAGTGAGGTATATAACAATTTCTCGTCTCCCTCCCACAAAAAAAATCTTTCTTCAATCCACTTGGGGCACTAACTTATAATAGAATGTCCACAAATACAGCACACATGCCAACAGGCAAATTGCTGGATCACCAATATACCTATGGCATATCTTTAGGATGCAAGAAAAAAACAAAGCACCTTGTAAAAATTCACACCATCTAAGAAACAAATTAGTGGAGCAAGCATTGTGAGGTAGCAATGCAGTGCTGCTCTCTCTCTACCTGTACTTGTTTGTTATGTATAACGGTTTACTTGATTTATTAGCTTTGCTTCTCCTGGAGTGCTGTTAGTCTATCAATTTATCCTAGTGCTTATTTGTATAAAATACTGTATTTTTATTACTATTTTAATTGTACTACGGGTCATAAAAAATGTATATAACATCCAGTCTTTAGATGCTTAACAATACAGCTTAATCTGTAGGGACTGAGTAGTAGTATTTGGTTTTGTACGTCCAATGCGATGTTTGAAATAGAGCCCCAAGGATCAGTTCACTCTCCCAAACAAAGAAAACAAGCAAATTAGATGAATAAATGGAAACAACCAGGTTTGCTTGGCTGCCATGAATGCTACATGCAAGCCTATCAGACTATGTTAGAGTATGTTCCAGAATACAGTTTTACCCAGACACCTGTCACAATTATTTTCTTATTAAGGCAAATCATTGTCCCAGAAGGTATGGTACAGCTGGATGCAACTAAATGACTGGGAAATTCTGAGAAATGTACAGGACATTGGGCACAGAGTACACCGGGAATGAGATAATATATTTTTGTTTGTACCTCTGCATTCTTTTAAAGACAATTTTCTAGACTGTCCCATTGATATCAAACATTTAACATTTTTGTCAGTAACACATTATTGATCAAATATTGTTACATGTTGTTCAAAGAGGCTGTTACATGTTCAAAGAGGCTGTTACGGGGAGTGATGAAAGGGTCCTGAAATTGTCACCACTTCAAGTTAAGTGCATACATACATCTATTTTTAAGCCATTTTCCTTATGGTGCTTGCATTCATAGCCAGCTGAGCAGAGCAGACCAGCCACCCTAACTCCATCAACAGTCTCCAGCTCTTCATTTTGGACCTTGAGGCTTCCAAGGCAATCTGAGAGCTACAATCACTGCAATGTATCCAAGATCCACATCAGAGCATCCTTCCAGCGGGCCATGTAGCACACCACACGTGGGGAAGGATCCAGAGGTCGTACTTCCATGTTGTTCAAAGAGGCTGTATCATTACTAAGGATCCCAGAGTAACAAAACTGGGAATCAACAAAAAGGCAACAAATGTTCAAAACAATGAAAATGAACAAGCTAATGCAAGGGGGATGCGCTACCCTGCAATATCTATATGGGGACTTTGCCCCACACCTCATTCTCTAAATATACTACCTCTAAGGTCTTCAATATATTCTACCTCGTACTTTAGTGCTTATTTCCAACCTTACATATACAGCCTGCCAACAGCATACACACATCAATGCCCAATCTACTACATTGAAATAACATACTGCTGAAAAACTCCCCATCACCTTGTCAATTCTTCATTAATCAATTGGAAAACCTCTCTACTGGCCAGTCCTTTGGTTCTTCATAAGTAAAATATTTTTGCCTCAGAAAGTTTACCTATAAAATTACTTTTGACTCAAAAATAAACTTAGAATGTCTGGTTTACACTTGTCCCAACTGCACCTCGTTCCACGAATCATCATTAGAACATAATTTTTTTACATCACTCATACTAAATACCACGCCATCTTCTTTAAACCATTCTAATAATAGTTTTATTTCATGCCCTTGCTTAAATCTAACAGTTCTCCCTATTCACCCATTGAGATAACCAACATGAAAATAAGGGAACATCATAATCTTCAAATATTTTAAAAGGCCAGTAACATACCAAATGTAATCCTCTTTTATAACTTTCATTCATTCAAACCAGATTCAGCATCATCCTTCTCACCCATGGAATCACAGATTATATGACTGACAATGCCTTCCCAGGAGAGGCAATTAAGGATCTACTAATTTAGCAAATGGGCAAGAGAAGTTACCGCATATTAAATCAAGCCTTTTATGAAATCCATTGTACTATGTTCTTAACCACTGTTATATTATCATATGTAAATTCACAAAACAAATAACATTTTCAATATACTCTTGCTTCTTAAAATATCCGCTAGCCAGATATAGCCCACTAACCAGCAGCAACCTAATATCATAACAATCTATCACATTATTCTCTTACTTGCAAGTATAATAACCTTACAAAATACTGGGATGCTCCTTTAAAATAAAAGAGAGGCATAACTCTCAAAATGCTTCAAAATAAATTTTGGTGAGACATGAGATCCTAAATTAAATAAGCACACCATCACCACCATCAACCCTTCTTTCCAATTCTACATGTATTCAGGGTCAACACATCTCTCAATTTCGAGCCACTTTTCTTCAGTGTTTGACAGCCATCCCTATATGTTACACACACTCTATCCATCTTTTGGTCGAATGTTCTCGTCTCATGCTTTCTTCCTGTTTCTCCCCAATCTTCTTGATCAAATTCTCTTTTGCTTTCTTGCACTTGTGACTAGACTAAAGTAATCTGCTCTCCTGAACTGAGGCTACTTTTCTTCCACTGTGATGTCCTCAATTCCTCTTCTTCTTCTGTCCTACAATGTGCATCCTACTACCTATCTGAGACAGTTCACCTCCATTACCTCAAACTTCCTCAACTGTTCTGCCTTCACTGTCAAGATTTGTGCCACATATAACCACTGGTTGCACAACTGTTGTGTACACCTTATTCAAGCTTCTTTGCTATCCTTCTGTTAAACATTACCCATGACACCTTGTGCCAGTTGACTGCAGCAGCTCAGATTCCAGCTTTAACTTCCTCATTCGGACTTCCCTTCTCCTTATCCACACCTCCTAAATACTTGAAACTGTTAATCTCTTCCAATGTTTTCCCCTTCTATCTCAATTTTCATCTTCTTATGATTTCCCCCAGTTAATGCCATGACCATTGTCTTGTCTGTACCTCAGTTTCATTTCACTGGATTAAATTGATCAGTCACAGCATGAAGTTATGGGAAAGAGTAGTGGAAGCTAGGTTAAGAAGGGAGGTGATGATTAGTGATCAGCAGTATGGTTTAATGCCAGGAAAGAGCACTACAGATGTGATGTTTGCTCTGAGATTGTTGATGGAGAAGTACAGAGAAGGTCAGAAGGAGTTGTATTGTGTCTTTGTAGATTTAGAGAAAGCATATGACAGGGTGCCTAGAGAGGAGTTGTGGTACTGTATGAGGAAGTCAGGAGTGTCAGAGAAGTATGTAAGAGTGGTACAGGATATGTATGAGGGTAGTGTGACAGCGGTGAGGTCTGCGGTGGGAGTGATGGATGCATTTAAGGTGGAGGTGGGATTATATCAAGGATCAGCTCTGAGCCCTTTCTTATTTGCAATGGTGATGGACAGGTTGACAGACAAGATCAGACAGGAGTCCCTGTGGACTATGATGTTTGCAGATGACATTGTGATCTGTAGTGAGAGTAGGAAATAGGTGAAGGAGACCCTGGAGAGGTGGAGATATGCTCTAGAGAGAAGAGGAATGAAGGTCAGCAGGACTAAGACAGAATATGTGTGTGTGAATGAGAGGGAGGATAGAGGAATGGTGAGGATGCAGGGAGTAGAGGTGGCGAAGGTGGATGAGTTTAAATACTTGGGATCAACAGTTCAGAGTAATGGTGAGTGTGGAAGAGAGGTGAAGAAGAGAGTACAGGCAGGATGGAGTGGGTGGAGAAGAGTGTCAGGAGTAATTTGTGACAGACAAGTACCAGTAAGAGTGAAAGGGAAGGTCTACAAGAGGGTAGTGAGACCAGCTATGTTATATGGGTTGGAGACAGTGGCACTGACAAAAAGGCAGGAGTCAGAGCTTGACATGGCAGAGCTGAAGATGTTAAGATTTGCCCTGGGTGTGACAAGGATGGACAGGATTAGGAATAAGTATATTAGAGGATCAGCCCAGGTTGGAAGGTTTGGAGAGAAAGCCAGAAAGGCAAGATTACATTAGTTTGGACATGTGCTGAGGAGGGACACAGAGTATATTGGGAAAAAGATGCTAAGGATGAAGCTGCCAGGTAACAGGAAAACAGGAAGGCCTAAGATAAGCTTTATGGATGTGGTGAGAGAGGACATGCAGGTGGTTGGTGTGACACAGCAAGATGCAGAGGACAGGAAGAAATGGAAACAGTTGATCTGCTATGACGACCCCTAACGGGAGCAGCCGAAAGAAGAAGAAGTTTTGCATTCCTGTCCCCTATCATTTGCTGAAGTTCTAGTTCAGAGTCTGCAGTATATTACCTGAATACAGCAGCTTTGTCAATCTGTCCCCCCCCCCAACCCGTTTCCTAATGTAGTCCATTATCAATAGGAACAGCAGCTGGCTCAGAGATGAACCCTTATGTACAACCACTCCCAGTGGAAACCCATCTAAGAGTCCAACTACTGTTCATACTTGTGTGATTTGGTCCTTGTACAAAGCCTGCACTAATTCTACCACTGTTTTTAGGACTTTGTACCATTGCAACAATGCACAAGACAGCTTTCTTAGGAATTTGTTGCGTGCTTTCTCCAAGGCTAGGAGTGCCTATTTGGACTCTGTTCATCTCCAACTTCTTCTGAACTATTTCACTGCAAACACTGGGTCATTTCTATTGCATTCTGAACTGAATCCAAACTGCTCATCTTCCATTTTACTTTCTACTTCTATTTGTTGTATTTACCAATCACCATGTCCAGCACCTTCATCCTTGGTACCAGGAGTTTGATACCTCTATACTGAACGAGGCTTTGAATGTTCCCTTTGCAATTGTACCCTGGAACTAGAATGCTCATTCTTCAGTCATCTCGGATATGCCTTTCTATGCATATTGCAATGAGTATCCTCAAGAGCCATTTCTTCCTTTACACTCAACATCTTGATCATGTCTGCCATGAGTTCATTTGAGCCTGCTGCCTTTCCTGACTTTAATTTCTTTAGTGCTGTTCTTACTTCTTCTAAGGTGTGGTGTTCTTCTTTTGTAATAGGCTGTGTATGGGCAGTATAGTTTCTGTGTTATTTTCATTTAGAAGCTTCCTGAAAATTCCTTCCATCCACTTTTGATGGCCTCTGGACTGGTGAGCATGTTGTTGCTGGCATTCCTTGAGAATAGGGTCTGATGACTATCTTTATCTTTCTGTCATTGTCTTGCAACCTGATAGACCTTCCTGCTGCCATCTGCTGAGTCACATTCTAGAAGCCAGTAGAATTTCTCTGATACCGTGTTCTTTGCAAGTGCAACGGCTTACTTAGCCTTTTTGTTAGCCAGCATTTCTTCTTTGCTTGGTCCATCATTTCTACATCCCTCTTCTTCCTGCACTCCTCCTTTTTTCATAACTTACAGGACTTCTACACTGCACCAAATGTTTTCTTTATGTACTTTATTTCCATACGTCGCTTAACTACATTTCTTTTCTATTGCTATCACACTTGCCATTTTGAGAAAATGTTGTTCCTTTGCTCCCTGTTTTCCTTTTTTCTGAGGTGTTAGTGGTGTAAGTGTTTTCTTAGAATCCTCTGCATTTGCTCTGGTCAACTTCTGGGTCTTCAGCCTAGTCTCTGTTGACCTTAGAGCCTTCTCAGACTAGTGCTTGCAGCTGATTTTGGCCACTAGCAGTTTATGCTTGGGGCCAAATGTTTCTCAGGGGATGACTTTGCAATCTCTGATTCAATTGCACTATCTATTCCTTATTAGAAGGAAGTCTCCCTTATTTGCATGCTGACCACACTCTTGAATGTGATCTTCTGGCTCTCTCTGTTGGTGATCCATGCACTGTTCACCATCATGCCATTTCCCACAGAGAAGTCAAGAATAGTCTCTTCTTTGTTATTCCTGTAACCCCAACCATGTTGACCCAGGTAGTCTTCATACTTGGTTATGTCTGCACCGTTATAAACGATCAGGTTTCCCCATTATCAATGCCAACTCATTTTGTCCTGCTTTATCTAGAGGATTTTGCAACTGCTGCCTAACTTCCTCTTTTCCTGCTCATCACAGCCCTGTTGTGGGGCACAGGCTCTGATTATGAAGAATGCACTACAGTCTGACTACTACGAGTCAGTCAATGGTTCTCATGACATGATTTACTGTCCTTAAAAGACTCGCTTTCACCACAGTTCCACACCATTTCTAATGTGTCCTCCCCTGAATCATAGTTTCTGAATCCCAAGTCAAGACACTCTGTTGCACTGTCCTTCTACCTTGTCTCCTAGGCAAACAGGGCATCCAGTCAAATCCTCACCATCATGTCAGCCACTTCCAAGCCACATCCTGGTGAATTTATATTCAGTGTAGCAATCTTTAGTTAATTTTTGGCAGGTTGACTGGTTTTATGTTTACATTTCACTCAACAGAGCTATACAAGGTAAACCAGGCTGGGCAACTGGACACTGGCTGGCCAGTAGCTTATTAACTCAGTGCTGCTGGGCTAAATAGCAAGGAAACACTGGCCAATAGGGGCATGGATACCCCTCCAACCATAGGTTCATAGGTTAGGTTCATAGGTTTATACTAGGCTATCTGCCCTAAGGCATTTATAAGCCTAGCCCAAAGTTTTGTGGCTTACACCACCCCTTATGTTAAAAAATACTGTGCCCATTAGTTTGTTGTGCCTCTGCCCAGCAGTGACACAGAGATGATTCCCGGGGTAAACCTATAATCTCCCATCCACCGGTCAAGATTTCTCTTGAACAGAGCCAGCGAGGTGCTCTGCCTCACATGGACCGGGATTTATTCCACAGCATAGGGAGTCTCTGGGTGACAAATCTATCCCTCCAGCATGTCCTATTTATATCTGTGCTAAGGTTTAAGTCACTTGCTCTAGTGGATCTGGTAGATTTGGATTTTTTGAGGTGGAGCATGTCCATTAATTCCGGGTTGGACATGGCCTTGTATGTCAGGCACAGGTCACCTCTGAGCAGACGGTATGCGACTGAATAGAGCTGGAGTTTCTTCAGTCTGGCAGCATATGACAGATTTTGGAGTCCCTTTATCCTTTTGGTGAAGAACTTTTGGGGTCTCTCCAATTGCTGCAGGTGTCGGGTGAGATACATCCCGAATGGGGCATTGTACTCGATCATTGGTCTGATAAGTGAAGAGTACAGGGGAACAATGACCTCACTTGATCTGGATGTGAATCCCTTCATGATCAGGTGGGCAATGTAGAAGGTCTTTCTAACCACTTTAGCAATGTGAGTGTCAAAAGAAAGGCCACTGTCAACTTGGGTCCCCAGGTCCCTGATAACCTCTTCTGTGCTTAGTGGATTGCCACCTATATGGTAGCTTGGGGTTACCTTGTTTTTCCCGAAGGGTATGACTATACATTTTTTGGCATTTAACTTCAGGCCATGGCTCTGGCACCAGCTATCAGTTTCCGTGAGACCCCTCTGAAGGATATCTGTGTCCGATGTACTTTCCATTATGGCGCCCAGTTTGCAGTCATCTGCAAACTTTGTCAGCCATAGTCCTCCTATGTTTGCCTGTACTTCTGAGAAGTAGATGCCAAACAACAGGAGGCCAAGGACTAAGCCCTGTGGGACACCACTTGTGTTCGGCTTGGGGTCTGATATGGCGCCAGCAACTCTAACCCTGTGGGTTCTGTCCTTTAGCCAGTTTGCAACCCATCTTGTGACATATGGGTTTACATTTAAGCTGGTAAGTTTCTCTATAATACCCGAGTGGGGTATTGTGTCGAAAGCTTTTGCAAGTTCAAAGTAGGCTGTATGGACTGCCTTTCCCTCATCAATGGCCTTGGTGACTGTTTCGAAGAAGTCGACCAAGTTCAAAAGGCATGATCTGCCCTTGACAAAGCCAAACTGGGTCGGGTCCAATGTCTGCAAGTCCCCTATGTCTTTGTTTATGAGTTCCATTATGATCCTCTCCATAGCTTTGCAGACCAGGCTTGTTAAGCTTATGGGGCGGTAATTACCAGGGTCCGTAGAGGCACCGCCTTTGTGGAGTGGGACCACAGTTGCTGTACGCCACTCCTTGGGCATGTATCCTGTGGTAAAGCTAAGATTAAACAGCTGCCTTATGTGCGGGTTTAGTTCCTCATTGAGTTCGTGTAGCACACAGCCGGGGACACCATCTGGTCCCATTGATGCTGTGTTTTTAGCTTTAGAGAGAGCAGCTTTCACCTGCGCATTTGAGATGTCTGGGAGGCTACACTCCGCTGGGATAGTTATCTCTCCTTTTGGGGGGGAGAGGGGGGTGAAGTTTGCACTGAACCTGTCTGCCAGTATGTTGGCAATGTCTGTGGGTTCAGTGATTTTTGTATCATTTTGGACTAATTCTGAGCATATCTGGGAGTTTCCACCCAGGTTTCTAACATAGCTGAAGAAGGCCTTATGATTGTCTTTTGAATCTATGGCAATTTTTCTCTCAAAGTTGGCCTTGGATGATTTTATGAGTGCTCGTATTTTTTTACTGATAATGATCAAGGATGTCTTCTCTTTTATGGATTTTGCTCTATCATGTAACAGCTTTCTCCTCTTATTGTAAAGTTTGTTTATGGCTGGGGTCCACCAGACTGGACGTTTGCCCTTGGTGGAAAGAGTCTTGATTTTATTAGGGATTGCCTGATCCATGCAGTCCTGGAGGTGTTCGTAGAAGGCATTTGCAAGGGATTCCGCAGCTTGGGTTGTGGTTTCCACTGGCTCGGGGGCCTTGAAGGATACCACACCAGTCTTGAGTAGTGTGAAGTTTGCTTAAGAGAAGTTCTTCACTGTGGTCTTTTTTGTTTGGGGTGGGGGCGGGATGTGGATTTCTAGTGAGATTAGTTTATGATCTGATCTCACCAATGAGGGATATACTTCCGGTGTGGAGCATTTTGTCCCCATGTTTGTGATGATGAGATCTAGTATATTTTCTCCTCTTGTGGGAACAGTGACTAGTTGTTCCATGGCATTTGAATTTATGAACTCCAGGAACCTTTGGGCTAGAAAGTTGGGGCTTGAGTAATGTTCCCAGTCTATATTCGGGTAGTTGAAGTCACCCAATATAATGGTGTTTGGAGATACATTTATACCCTCCAGTGTCTTCAGGAAGGCTGTGTGGGGTTCCTGAGTTTGAGAGGGTGGCCTGTAGCATGCTACAAATTGTAGAGCAGTTTTGCCTATGGTTAATTGCACCTGGATGGTTTCCGATGCTTCGTGCATTGCCACCAACCTGGAGGTGTGGGTATCCTTGATGAATATGGATACAACCCCTCCTTTTGTGGTGTGGTCCAGGTTTTGGGGCCAGAACGCATGATATGAGGTAAAACCTGATGGTGCCGGGGTGCTCTCAGGAGCCTTGAACCAGGTTTCAGTCACAGCACAGACATCGATGTTCTCCATACTGAGAAGGGCCTCAAGTGCGTGCATTTTGAGATTTAGAGTTCTGGCATTGAGCAGCATTACCCTTAGTTTCTTCCCATTTTTGTTTTCTAGGGTGGTAGGTTTAGAATTTGAGCCTTGCCTAAAAAAGGCACTATGGGGGTGGCAAGAGCCTTAGCCAATATCCGGAATCCCAGAGGTGACAGGTGCAAGCCGTCCCTTGAGCAGCGTGGCTTGTCAAGCATGTCATCCCAGGCAGACAGACACTGGATCCCCTTTGAATGACACCAGAAATTAAGCCAATTGTTAAAGCTGATCATCTTGTCTCTATGTTGTGGCATCATTCTTGGTGAAGGAAGGATACTGCTCAGGGTCAGGGTCATACCTGCCTGAGCTACATAATCAGAGAGCTCCTCTATGTCTCTTTTCATGTAGTCCAGGGAGGTGCGTCTCAGGTCGTTCACACCAGCATGGACAATGACTGTGTCATATTTGTACTTGCTGTGGAGTGACCCGAGTGCTTGTGTTATGTGGCGGATTCTAGCGCCCGATAGGCAGCTTACTGTGACCCTCTCCTTGTTCAGCCTGGTGAGTGGGACGTCAGTGTGTCTGACTATGGAGTCACCTATGACAAGTATGTTTGGTATTGTATTTGGCCTTAAGGGCTGTGACTGCTTTGCACACTGATTTTGCGGTTTATGTGTTGCCTGTGGTGTGTCATGAGGTGGCAGTTGCTTGGGTGTCTGCTTTGGAGGCCTCTGCTGTTTAGGTATTATCATGGGTTCTGGCCCATGTGAAAGTAGGCCAGGTTTTCATCCCACTTAGCACCAGCAAATACCCACTGGCCTTTTTGGTGACATTATCAATATGACCATATCACATAGAGACAATTTTTATATTTCTGAGTGACTAGCCCTGATATTGCATGGATTTTGTGGTTTGCGTTCTCCTAGCTAAAGGACACTGTGCACTAAAATCAATTTAAAAAAGCATAATCTTGACTTAAAATTAAACAAAATATGTATAATGCATCACAATTACTCCGATACTCACTAATCAACTTATTAGAAGCCCCACACAAAAGCTAGCCAGCCTACATTGACACATAAATAATTTTTTTCAGATCTCATATAAACACATAGTGTGAGTGTGTACAGCAGATATCTTAACTCCAGTCATAGGAAATACTTGCATCTCATGTGTGATGTTTTATATATGCATGTGTACATATATATATATATATATATATATATATATATATATATATATATATATATATACATAAATACACACACAATGTATACGATACATGTATATGTTTTAACTTACAAAAAAACCCACATCTATCAAAACAATGACCAATCACAAAATGAAAACGGTTTACTTTTCTGCTCGGTTAACCAAAGGGCTTATCACTAACGCCAGACATACTTTGTCTGAATACTGGTAGTGTTACAGAAAGTAAGTTACAAAGGTAAGGTTTAGGGTTGGGGTTTAGATTAAGGGCTGTGGCAGGGTTAGAGTCTGCACACATAAGTAAGGATGGGCAGGCCATTTCCCTAACAGTATCACTTCCCAAGACAAATACACACAGACACAGACACACACCTCAATAACTACACACACAACACTACATTCACAAACACTGGCACACACACACTCACCTAACCCAATAGCAAAAGGTTTGGTATGCCCAAAAGGTTTCTGAATTAGTAAACACTATCTATGTATTCTAGCTATTTTGACAAAGTTAATTATTAGGTTTGGCCAACTCATTCTCAGTTCTTTGGGGTTTAATCGGACTGCACAGGGAAGTTTACAGTTCAAGCAGAAAATCGGTTTAAATAAGCTGATTTTTTTTTTTAACAAAAATATTGTTTTTCTCAGTAACAACAAATATCTGGGACTCTGACAACAATGAACTAACGTCACTCAAAATAAATCATCCAAAGTAGTAGTATTTTATTTTGAAAAAGTGCACAGCATCTTGGGCAATAGAAGCTCAGTTTTTAAAGATCAGATATAGCCTGATTGGCTGAATGCTCAAATTATACAGTGAAATTTAAAGGCATCATTCCCTTTTACGGTAAAGGTAACGCATGCCATTCATAAGAAAGTAACTCAGGGCTTATATATCTGCATTCACACAACTAGTTTATCACTCTTCTAATAATCATCCCACCAGCTCAAATGCAGAGGGATCATGTGATCAAGGAAACTGGAGCATGGAGACAGGACAGACCATTTAACACTTCCATATTGCACTGTAAGCCAGTATTTAACAAAAATAGGGCAAGGATCAACAACTAAGCCTTGTTTTTTCTCCTTGCTTTGATACATCTGCTTAAGGGGGTATGGCACACAACAAGTTAGAACTGTCTGCCAGTAAGCAGTTGAAACTGCTAATGTACTAGTAAGATGCTTCTTTTCTAATACAGCATGCCAGGTTTCAAACGGGATGTTCCTTAACCTGCATTCTCTGTAACACAACTCCTTTCCCAACATCAGCAGCATTAGGCATCATAGTAAAACCCTTATGTGACATCCCCACTCTGGGCCAGTAATGAAGGGGCCTGAATCCTCACCACTGACACTGGAGAGGGACATTCACTTGGAATACAAATGGATATGCTCAGTATTTCCAGATACAGACCTCTCTGCATCTAGCACAATTTCCCTTAAGAGCACACATGGAACACAGTCAGCCCAGATCTGGATTTCTTTATATCTGTCTCCCTCCAGGGCCGAGGTAAGGCTCCCCACTAGCGCAGTTATAGGGTTAAGTCCTCAGCTAAGTGTCCAAGCCAAGTCCTCCAGCACCCTCTCTGTGAAACCAGTGTTTCATCTCGCTGCTGCAAGTAGCTGACATGCACACACACTGTGAGATTTGATTTTCCTACACACACACAATCCTGGGAAAGGCTGGCACAGATTTACCCTCTGTGCCCCCTTCTGCCCAGACTATAAGGTAGTTATCACTGCTACCAGACTCTACAAAGCCAGCTACCTAAGGTTCTTGCAAGGGTACCCAATTATAGTGAGTGAAATTAATATTAATACAAATGGTAATGTTGATCAAACAGCCAGGCTTAAAGAGAGGCCACAGTGTCACCAATAGGTGTAATTACTCTCAAAGGTTAAAATATTCTCTAAAGGACCAGCCACAATGAAAACTTTAAATATATTTAATAATAAATAACAAAAGTACATGGAAATATGACATATATAGTTACAGTAAACACCAGAGTTTCAATCACAGGAAATATCAAAAATAACACAGCTTGAAAGATTCACACATTTACAGAAAATCAACACTGAACTATTCTCACTATATTTTCCTGGCTGATCTAGAGAATTACTGTTCCTACTTACTTAATAGAGCAAGGCAAGATGAAGTAGGTGAGGTATCATTCTATGTCAGGTTCCAAGAAACAGACTGCCCTGAGACCTCTGTCTCACCTAATATTAAAATATTATTTATGTACAGAATTACATCACATACATCTGGTCATCCAACTTCTGGTTCCCATACACCCTCCCCATTGCTAGAATCTGCCAAGAATTAGCACCTACATGTAAATATTACACACAAGAGCATTGCTCAGATCTGGTGCAGCTTCTGGAAATCATAAAACAATTACAAACTTCTTCTTCTCCTACAGAGACTAACAAGCCATGCTTTCTACAGGCATCTGTTGCTTCATTCAAAACTGTGAGATAACATCTTTATGGCCTAGGCCCACTAATTTAATGTCTTACTATTTTCCAAAGTTAGCTGGAGCTGAGCTTAACCTCTTCTCTTCCAGTATCATCTGATTCGGTTATAATACAGTCAGAACTCACTGTTGATAAATTTTTAACACAAGCAACTTTACAAATCCATTTTCAAGACAAGCATCTCTACAAATCAGTTTGGTATTCACATAACATATAATTCTTTACTAAATTCCAGCTAGCTATGCTGGCATATGTTACACATCCACTGCCCTATTTCTCCTGGCATAGCTGGCAATACCTCACATCATCACACTTAGCAGTGTCACAAGCAATTGTTACAGGCTGTCTACACAGTGCATTTTTCAAGCTCAAGAATGTCTTCCTGACTTTATCAGATCAGTTAACTTTCATAGACACTCCTGCCTTAATGAAATCCATCAATGGGCTTGCAACTGTGGCAATGTTTATATAAGAATGAGCTAGCCATAAAAAAGTATTTCCATCTGTTAGCCAAAACAATGACCATTTTCAGTGGAGGCCTGGGGAGAAAAGCTCCAAGCATACATCTCAACTGTCCAGATTTTCCCAGAACATCCCGATTTGTGCCTCATATTTTTGCTCTGTTCCTCATAAAATATGTGGTTTTCTGGAAAATCACTAAGGACTTAAGTCACCAAATAATGATATACATTTGAGTTTCAGATTTCATTTCATTCAGGAAATGCATGCTAACACAAATCCTGTTATTCTAGCAACTTTCTAAGTTTATAAGAGCAACATTAAAAATCTGCCCCAATTTTGGGCCTTAGTCCCCACATTATTTTAGGCTTTGTCTAGATTTTTTTTTTTTTGCTAACAGGTTGAGAAGTATGGCTCCAATTGTTGTTATTCGTACATGCACAGTAAATAGAAAATCTTGCAGTACAAGGGCAAATTATTTACATTACTAGTCAATAATAAGGTATGTACACTAAAAGTAAAATAGTCAATATACGTACTTTTTACATATTTGCCAATGATAACAGATAGGCAGTATAAGATGTAATGTGGCAGAAATGAACACAGAGTAGAAGTAGAGGTACAAAATATAGGCGTCAAGTATTAGTTAGAAATGGTTGGGGGTAAATCTGTCATGATTACTTTCAATGAAAGCTTTATTTGGGGGGGGGGGGTAATAGAAAGAATGTTGCTTATTACTGATTACGTTAGAAACGCCATTACTTGCTTTTTTGTGTGTGACCTTCCACATGGGATGCTCCCCCGAACCATCCTGAATGGTATTTATTTAGTTTGTTTATCATGTTATTACACTGATCACAACAGATTATACGCAGGTACAGCCTAAGTGAAGTAATTCACAAAAAAATGAAACAGAATAAAGTATCACAGAAGGTAAATAATCCCATAGAAAATTAATACAATATGTAAGCATTATTAATAGGGCAGAAAAACAAGTGTGTATTAATTTTAGTAGGAAATATGAGAGGGAAGCAGCTGAGGACATTGGGTCAAAGTACACGTGATGCAGGTGAGAAGAGAGTTAGGTTATGTGTCTAGTGGAAACACAATTACACCCAAGTATACCCAAGATGCCAAGTTTCCTCAATTCCTGCTGCCCAGATGAAATCCAGCAATACATTCACCTGCAGTAAGTGAGACTCCCAGTGTTCACTGTAGATAATCATATCATTCAAATAAGCAGTGGTATATCAAGTATGTTTTTTTTTAACTTAGTTTATAATCCACTGAAATGTGACTAGGCACTATGTAACTTTAGAGGCAGCACTTTAAACTGAAGTAGGGTATAAGGAGTAGAGACAGCTGTCTCTTCTTTGGCCTGTTCTTTCAGAGGAAGTTCTCATTAACCTTTCAAGTGCCTTCCCTAACATTTCTGAGTTCATCCACTCTTGGCATGGGGGATGTATCAAATTTAGAGATGCCAATGTTCTCAGCTACAATATTTTGAACTATCCACTCAAAACCCCATCTCTTAGTCAGTTACTAACCAAGCACACATCAAATTGTCCCTTACGCTCTTCAGAAAAACACTACTGTCTATCTCTAAAGCCAACAACTACGCAGGACAAGCCCTATTCTCCCACAGCATAGCAAGAAACTGGAATAACCTTCCCCCTACCCTTACCTCTGCTACATCGGCCAGTATGTTTAAAATCTCTCTAAACGTCCACCTCATAAATAAATGGATATGCCCATGCATCACATAACATTTAAACATATCACTTGTGACCAAGATTTCTATTCTCACTGTCTGATATATATATTATATTGTATATCTGTTTGACACTGTATAACAATTATTTCAATCTGCTGAAATTTATTGTGAACTGTACATAATCTATATCTGAACATTTGATGTGCTGAACTTATCATACATTGTACATAATCTATGTCTGAACATTTGAGGTGTGAACTTATTGTAATGTGCTGAACGTATCAGAAATTGTACATAATCTATGTCTGAACATTTGATGTGTGAACGTATTGTAAACTGGAATTAAAATGCATGGAACATTTCTACCCGGGCCTCCGCTGTAAATGAACCTGTGTCCAGTTGGACTATCCCCATAAACAAATGTAAAATAAAAATAAAAATAAAGTAAAATAAAAATGCCATTAAATTTATAAAACTCAGTACAAACCTTGATGGTAATATTTGGTTTTCACATCAAGACCACAGAGTTATTCCCTGCTTTCTGAGACATTTGAATAACTCCAAGTCTAACATTTTCTGTATTTCCTTGATTAAAGCTTCACTTTGAGCTTTAGGGATTCTATAATTTTTCATCCTGACACTTTTTCCTGGTTTGTGACTATATCATTCTTAGCTAAGGTAATTCTCCTTGAAATAACAGAAAAAAACATCTCTGTTCTTTAAAACAAATTAATTCATATATCACTTTTGATGGACAGACAATGATTTAACACTGAGGACCCGGTTCTAGATTTTGGACACAGCCTGTCACTGTGGGTAGTTACAAACATCTCTGTATCTTTCCATGGTTTTAACGCACTAACATGATAAACCTGTTTGGGTTTCCTTTTGTCTGACCTTGTAGTCTACTTCTGTCTCTTTATAAATGACCTCATATGGGCTCCTGCCATGTGGCTATAAACTTGCTCGCCACTGTGGGAATAATGACTAATATGCTGTTGCAACTTTTGAATACCCTTAGCAGGGCATTCCTATGACAGCTTTGCTTCTGAGCATCCTGTAGAAGATTGGGGTATTTCTCTGACAAAAAAAAAAAAAACAGACCGGGTAAAAAAGTGTGTCAGTTTTTCCCATCCTTGCCAACCACACACTTCAGCATACTCTTTAAGGTTTTCTTAAAACACTCTACCAGCCTATCTGTTGGAGGAGGAGTAATGTTCTGAGTTGGTTTGTAACAACTTTCAGTGCTCCATCATGACCTCAGACATGAAAAGGGGTCCCTTGGTACATTAAAATGTCTTTAGGGATTTCCATTCTGCTAAATATAAGCATCAGCTCTCTTACAATAGCTTTAGCACTGGCTTTACACAAACACAACTTGAGAATAATGAATGGCATATCTTAATATACTAAAATAACTGAGGCTCTTCCAAATATCTTGGATAAAGAGCCTACTAGACCTATGGCAATCCTTTCAAAGGAAAAGTACAACAGCACAGAACCTTAACACAACAGTAGAAGTTTACGTATGTTTGCTGTTCCAGAAATAGCACATGGGATTTAAACTGCTGAAGACCAAATGACTGGCCAGATTTCTAGAGTTAGCACTAGTTAAGGATATAAAAGGTATGGCTGCCAATGCCATCTTTAGAGCTTTCTTGCCCTGGATTCTCATCTAGAGAACAGATCTGGAGCCACAACACAGACTGGCCTAGTGTTAAGGATCCCCAGGGTTAGACCAACCAGAAAACATGTAAGCTCAATCTTCAGAACATAGATCAATGGTGAAAAATATGCACCTGAAGAGGATACTAGTGAGGGAAGGTAGAGGGAAGAGTAACTAGGCTAATCACCACAACTTACAAATGCTCACAGAAAATCAAGGAGAGGTGGGAAGGTGAGAGGGAACTGGTACTACAACAATGAACATACTCAAATATCAACACTTATGGTATATTCTCACAAAGCTGCATTATTTTCATCATATATTTCACTGCTGCAGTAATGACAATTGGGAGGACTCCTAAAGCTTATGGACCAGTGGGTAGCTGGCCTGAGCAGGAGTGGTCTGCAGAAGGACAGTAAGATGACTATGGAGACTCCTACCTTTGTTCTAGATGTGATGTTCAGGTCATAGTGCTTGGAGAAAATGTAGACAAGTGACCACACAGCTGCTTCCAGGAAAACATATGAGATGGTTACTCTCAAAAATATAGTGGTGGCTGTTATAGCCATAATGGGGTGAGTTGTAACCTGTGCTGGTATACTCTTTACCATGAATGGTGTAATGAGCAAATACAATGTGCAAGCCATTATAATGTACTTTGTTTGGAAACAGGCGTCTCCACCACCTTTGCAAAGGAAATGAACAGCTGTTACATTGTCATTTCTTTGATTCTGTCCAAGTAATATCTCAATTGTGTGCATCAACAGACTTTAAAATCATTTCCCTCTTGTGTTGGAGAGCTGAAAACAACACATAGGTAGATAATCTGACTCAGTGCACTGTTACACTTACATGTATGAAGACAGGGTTACAGCATGCATGCTGACCCTATCCTCATGGAAGATGAGGTAGGGTTCTTTGCAAGTTAAAGCTTGCAGTTCTGAATGTTTTTTTTTTTTTTTTTTTTTTGGCAGAGTTTACTGCTAAGTAACAGACTAGTTTTCCATTTCAAATCTTTTAGTGGAGTGAAAGCAGGTGTCTCAAAGGGAGGCAAGGTAATTTTTTTTCTAGAAAATAGTTGTGGTGTCCCCTTTACTGGGTAGTCTCAAATGCAGGATCCCTTAAGAAACTGCTTCACTGGCAATACAGAGTAGGCAGGAGGGTCAGGCAGACAGGATAAAATGGCTGAAATGTGTACCTTCAATTTGGCATAAGAAAACACTGACTTAAATAGATTTTACAGGTAGCTCCAGACTGTGGACACTGATACATCAGCCAGGACCTGACTTCACCTTTGGCACCCAAAGGCAGAATCTGTTCCACTTACCTGGGTATGACGTCTGCATATTGGTTCTTCTTAGCCTCCACTTAGTATATGAAGCACTTCCTTTGATTCTTTTTGCATAAAGGGTACAAATACAAAATCATCCATGCTGTCATCCTTAAAGTCATCAGCCTGGAGTGTAAAAATGACATCTAGGTCTGGGTTAAGAAGTCTAGATACTGGGGGCAGCAAAATTGATTCTGCCTTTACTAAGCACAATAGCAATGAGATCTAATGCTAACAAAGCTAAAAGGAAGCTATTAATACCATTTTGTCCTTGACCTTTGAGAACATCCTTAGGATAAGGAATACTGGAGGAAAGGCTGGATGAGGTAAGAAATTGGGAGATATTAAAAATATTACAGAAAATAGAGAGTTGTACTGGATACTAAACCTACAAGCTGATACATGTCAAGGATTAAAAGGCAAGGTCTCTTTAAGACTAAGTTTAAAACAAAGAAGACATATGTTTTAAATAATTAATTAGACAATTCAAGTCTTATTGGGCAGAGAAATGTATTTAATGCATTTGAAAGTGTTGTTTGTATGGTCTGGAGAAGCAATTTTGCGAAAGCGCTTGCCTTGTTTTATTGTCTTTATGTTTTATTGTATTTTATTAAACTTTTCCACCTACACAGTGTTATTCCTATTTTCTGCATATTTTGTTATTGGGAACTTGGCTGATGTGCTCTGTTGGTTTTATCTCTATCATTTTATTTCTTTTACCAGAAGAGAACTATGGTGGAAGGAGCAGGTATTGAACTTGGATATTATCCAGCAACCTTTAAGAATCCTGCTCATCAGCTATGGAACATTATTGCTTTGGATTTCAAACCTTTACTTACAGTGGACTTTAATGGCAATAGCTCTAATGTGGATATTACAGGTACTGAACTAACTGTTTTTAATGAGTGCATTAAGGGGCTGGAAAACGCTTTGTTTGAATTAAAAATCTACAGTGGCAGCGTTTTCATATAGAAGCCTGCATTCATTACAAAGTGGTTCTGAGGGGTTTGCATATATTACTGATGCCCACATATGGAACTAACTATCTGGACTTGTTTAGAGATTGGCAGAAGCTAAATTTAGATACCAGCTTCACATATATAAAACTATTGATTGATTTCTTTAAACCTTTGGAACTGTCAGCTCATGACTCAGTGATAGAAGAGCAGCAATGGCTACAAGATTAATTTCCAGCCAGGCTAGTAGAGCCAGCTTTAGAAGAAATATTGAGTAATGTTTCTGCCTATGAGTAAAGCATAAAACAGAAGAAACAGAAAAAATTACAGACAGATTTTCTTGACTTTAATTGTGGACGTGTTTTCTTGGTCAACTACACATGCCCCCTCTGTTGAATGGAATATTGAATTGGAAGTAAATGTTATTAAGAACAAGTCTGTAACTAGAAATTCAGGAGTGGAAGTGGAAGCAACAGTACCTGTGATGAGTGATTAATCACTCTCTCCAGCCTCTGATGCTGTTCCAATTGTCAGTTCCACTTTTAATGTTAGTAATGCTGCACTCGATGTAAGACCAAAGAGTTCACCGAAAATTGGGCATAAGCAGGTTTTTCCGAATCTTCCCCTACCTACACGGAACATAGATTGCCCAGAGAGAGAGGCCGCTCCCACAGCAGAGGGTGCAAGAGGGGAAACAAGCATCTGGATGACCTGCAAAGACCAACGCTGAAAAAAGTGTGGTCAAGAACGGCAAAAACAGTGAATCTTTAGTTAACATCTCAAGAAGGCATTTAACTAAATATGAGGAAATCTATGCTGCAGAGAGGTTTATCGTTTATTCCATCTGCTAAATCAACTTTAGTAGAAACCTCATTGGACATTAGATTATTCGCCAGGAATGTTATGTTACAGGCTATGTTTACTGATAATGATGATGCAAGTACCTACAGAAAACCCAGAACTTTCTGTCCAAACTTGAGTTCAGCCCTTGAAACATTTTGTACAGTACGTGATCATGATTTGAATGACCTGTTAAATAATAACTCTAGTATATATTATACTATATGTGATCATGATTTGAATGACTCTTAGTACTGATAATACCATTGTTATAAAATCGGTTGACAAAGGTGGAGCCATTGTCATTATGGATACCAATTTTTACGATAGTAGTATTTTAGATATGTTGAAGGATGATTGTGTTTATGAGGTGGTCTCCATGCAGAATATTGAGGAGACATGGAGGAACGTATGCTCGATGTTATGTAATTGTTTTTTAAATCAAGATATTAGCCCTGAATTGTATAAGTTCTTTATGGTTGATGTACTCTCTATTCCACTATTTCAAGGTTTACCAAAAGTGCATAAGCATCTTACACATCCAGTGTTCAGACCCATAGCTTCTGGCCGTGGATGGGTTACAGAATTTATCTCCATTTTTGTGGAGAGACATCTAAAAGTATTATTAGATAAAGTAGATAATATATTACATGATACTGGACAATTTCTATGACAACACTATTTGTTACAATGGACGTCTGTTCATTATTTATGGTTATTCCCAAACGATGAGGGAATAGACTAGGTTAAGAATTTCTTATTGGGACATAGTGACTACACTCCTAGGTTTATTGATCTGTTATGTTTGTTTACAGAAACTATACTTGAGAATAATATTTTCTCATTTAAGGATGAATACTATTGACATCATTATGGCACATAGGGAGTATGCATATGCTATTGGTAACAACATGTTTATACCCCATGTTAGGTTTTACTGCAGATTCATGAACAATGTCTTTATTTTATGAGCAGGAAGTTATAAGCAGTTTGAAGATTAGGTTACCTATCTACACAGTACTAGCTCATTTCTAAGATATGAATTTCATGTTTCAAGTAGGAGAATTGATTTTTTGGATGTTAGGCTGAAGAAGGATAATATGAACATGATAATGACTAGCAGCTATAGGAAGTCATGCCATAGAAATCATCTCCTACATCGCCAGAGCCAACATCCACCCCGTATTTATAAGTATATTATACGTGGGTAGGCATTACAATTACCAAGGTTATATAACAGGGATGAGATGTTTGAGGAAGAAATCGATGTTATGCGACAGGAATTGCAAGACAGGGGCTACTCTGGTTATGAACTGAATAGAGAGCTATCAGACATAAAAGCAACTAGAAATGGGAGAGGTAAACCCTATTTTCAAAGAAATCTTTGATAGAAGAAAGAGATAAGATTTCTTCTGGCTTTAGTATGGCAGGGGTACCTATTACCATGACTTATTCTAGTAATCTGAGTTCTATATATAGTATCATAGAGAAGAACTGGCATATTCTCACTTCAGATCACTACATCAATGGTGTGATAGGTACAAAACCTTGCTTCAGATTCAGAAATAAAAAAACTCTTAAACAGATGTTATGCTATGAGAAAGGTAATACAACACAGAACAAAGAATTTTGTATATTCCCATGTGGGAATTGTAACTTATGTTCATTTAGATAGTGACAGTAGTTTTATACATCCTATCACCAATAAGAGATATTTTTTCAGGGTAGTAGCAAACTGTTTTATGAGCCATATAGTTTATTTGGCACAGTGTCAGCCCTGTAGACAATTCTATAGAGGGAAAACAAATCATTGCTTTAGGGATAGAATTAGAGAACATATTCATGACATCAGACAGGGGAACATTTTAAATTCCCTAGCAAAGCATGCTATGGATAAGAGTGAGGACCACTGCTTTAAGTTTAAAGTAATTGAAATTATTAAATTGGGTAAGAAATTGGGAGATCTTAAAAATATTACCGACAATAGTGAGTTGTACTGGATACTGAACCTACAAGCTAATAGATGTCAAGGCTTAAATGGTAAGGTCTCTTTAAGACCAAGTTTAAAACAAAGAAGACCCATATGCTTTAAATAATTAATTAGGTAATTCATGTCTTATTGGGCAGAGAAATGTATTTAATGCATTTGAAAAGTGTTGTTTGTATGGTCTGAAGAAGCAATTTTGCGAAAGGACTTATCTTGTTTTATTAGTTTTGTTTTGTTGTATTTTATTAAACTTTTCCACCTACACTGTGTTATTCCTATTTTTCTGCATATTTTGTTATTGAGAACTTGGTTGGTGTGTTCTGTTGGTTTTATTTCTACCAGAATAAAAAAACTAGGTTAGAAAAAGTTCCAGGACAATAAAAAAACCCTCTAAGACTGATTTTCTCATCCTTTCAGTACACAAGAGGTCTTGTAATATATGACTATGGGCCAGGTTTAACACTGTGCTTTAAAAGGATTGAGGAACTAACAATTGTTTAACTACCACTTTCCACTTTTTGTCAACTTGGTAAACAAGATCATGACTTACATGACTGTTATACTAGTGATAATCAACAGAAATAGTTTGCTACATATTTTACACCATTATCCTTAGATATTTTTTATGCTGGCTCTAATGGTTTACAAGTGTTTTGCTACAGTGAGTAGACTAATTTCAGGAGAGGACATGAGCAGGAGAAAGGTGAGTGGCTGACTTTGCAAAACAACAATTTCTCTTAAAACTTTCACTTTATTTCTGGCTTCTGTCAAGATGGGATCCTCCCGATGTTCCTTCTTAAAACTCACGACTAACACTTAAGTCGATCATTCTTCATTAATGTCTTCAGACCCAGATTCATTCTCAGTGGAAATACCCCTGTCTAGTGCAGGTAGGCTATTTTCTGTCTTTTGGTCATTATGGAAATGTATTTCAGAGAAGAGTAAGCGTTTCTCACTATTAACGTCACCCTCTATGGATTCCTGGGATCCATCATTCATGTATGCCCACAAATAAAGGAAGTCTGGGTATTACCCCAACACAATACTGTAGTGTGCTTTAACAAGTATAATACTACTTCAGCTGAGAGGATATGTTTTTGGGTACTACTGACAGTAACTGATTCAGCCCCTTCTGGAAACACTAAATTGTATTAGAGGTCAAGTTTTAGTTATATGCCTAAATTCATAACAAAGAATTTCTGATTCTGCATCCTACACTTATAATAATGTGTTGGGCAAGCATATTTTTGTATCTGAAAGGGCAAATCTCTTTCTTCTTCTCCCCTTCCCCTTAAACATCTTACTACTTTCTGTTTTCCCTTGTGACTTAGAATGAACTGAACAATCATCTGTAGTCTGTAACAGTTAACCAGATCCACAAATTGTTCCACAGAAACTAGATTACTGTGGTACATTACAGAAAACAATCCATATTAACATTGTTTCCATGTTCAAACTTTATACATCACATATCTTTTATCTTTTTTTTGTAATTATCATCAGTTCAAACTACATAAATTGTTGAATTACTACCTTCCAGTAAACCTCACTCTTCCTCCTCTTGAAGTTTATTCTACATGTATTGTTCACACAATTTCCAACAGTTTTTTCTTTTTGTAATTTGTTCCTCACTTTCTAAAGATTTATCCTTCCATTCTTTTATATCTTTTATAACATTCAGTACTTCAAATACAGTTAGTTTTGACCTTGATTTCCATTTTCTAGGAACTGCTTTTTTGGCAGTCAACTGAAGTAAACTCGATAATGACTTACTATATCTAGGGGATTCAGATCCTGTGTCATAGCTAAAAAAATATCATACTATGTTACAGTCATTTGCTAACTCAATACTTCTGACACAGCACCCTGTAGGGAATTTTTTAAATTTGCCAACTCATTACATTCCCAAAACAGATGCTCACACTTATCTTTTTCTTCCCCATCAAACCTTCAACATTTGCTATATACCTGATGAAAAATTCTATAACGTTTGCTTGGAGTATAAAAATACTTATGTAAACACTTCCAAGCAAAGATACTAAACCTTCTGGACTTTGTTGCATAATTAGGAGCCAATGTCATACGTCTCAACTGTCCTGAATTACTCAGTTTTTACTGAGTTTTGGGGTCCAAATAATGGGGTGCCACGATTCCCGAGTGGCACCCCTTCATTCCTGATTATTTTCCATTGTTTCCCAGCTTTTTTTTAAATTGTTTGGCGCTCGTTTTTGAGCTGACGTCATTGCGTTCGTTTTTGAGCTGACGTCATTACGTGCGTGATGACGTCAGTTCCATCACCCTGTCAGAATTGAGCTTAAGGGCATGCATCACTGTTTGATTTGAATGGATCCACAAGCGGGAAGGAAACTAGTTTAAGGATCTGCAATGCTCCTGGTGAACAGATACTTGTATTTATAGTTCTTTAGTGGGAGACAGAGTTTCAGGTATCTGAACACTGGTTTCTGCTGGCCATGAACGGACACGAAGACATTCATATTTTCAAGTATCTGAACTGCTTGTAGTTATATTTTTGCTTTTTGCTGCTGTGCTCATCGCATTTTCAGGTATCTGAACTTATTTCTGCTGCTGGAATGAATGAGAGTGATGCTCGCATTTTCTTGAACCGCTTCTATTTATATTTTTGATTTCTGCGGCAGCGCTCATCGTATTTTTAGGTATCTGAACTTATTTCTGCTGTTGGCATGAACGAGAGTGATGCTCGCATTCTGCTGCTGCACTCGTATTTTCAGGTATCTGAACTTATTTCTGCTGCTGGCATGAACAGGCACTCGTATTTATATATGGAGAGTGACGTTCACATTTTCAGGTATCTGAACTGCTTATATTGTCTTGCAGAGCTGAACTGGCCATGAACAGAGGTGTGTGTGTGTGTGTGTGTGTGTGTGTGTGTGTGTGTGTGTGTGTGTCTGTGTGTGTATGCATTTATTTCTTGAACCAAGACGCAAGTTATAACTTAGAGGACAACTACTTGATGTTAGTGGCAGAATTATTTTAGTTATCTGTTGTCTTGTGTTTAACGGCCTTAACAACTATTAAGCGAGGCTTTAAATGTAAATATCTAGTTGGTTAAATAGACAGAATATTTCATTTACAGGGGAAGCCCATGAAGCAAAGATGTTAGTCTGATCTGTGTCTATTAACTCAGATTTGGAAGTATAGAATTGGTAACATGCAGTTATAAAATAAGGTTGTTAATGTGTTTCAGTTGATCATTATTAGTACAGGACAGGGCATGTAATAAATGTGACATTTACACATATACATACTGATAGCAGGTTGTTGCATATTTCTTTCTTAAAGTAAACTCAAATTATGAAATGTCTGCTCAGTGATAAGCATATGATCATGCTTTTTTCATGAAGAATTAGCTTTTATAATTCCAATATTAGCTTTTCATGATAATATTATCAACCTGAAGTATGATGAAGTAAATTATTTTTAATGTTATTTGATTGCATGATGCAGTATGTTCATGAAAGCACAACATAAGTTTACAACTTTATTTGATTTTTTTTTTATGGTTTGGGCCCTTTAAGACATCTGTGCTCTGGGCTGTTATTTAAAAATCTGAATTCTTATGAAGGAATAGATGCATATTATGAAAAAGACTAATGCTAATAATGGAAAACTATGGGGCTTTCATGATAGTGAAGAAGTCCGCAGTACTTAAGGGGAATCATATTGAATATTAATATTTTATGTTCCCTGTCAAACTATATCAATGAACATGGATGGGCTTGAACAACGCAACAACAGAATTAGTTTACAGCCTATTTTATTTTGGTATGGTAAAACAAAACCTTTTATTCTAGCAATTTTCTAAGTTTATTAGATCAGTATTTGAAATTTGTCCCTATTTTGGGGCTGTATTCCACCATTATTGGCTTTGTCCAGGTATTTTGTGCTAAGAGGTTGAGAGCTATGGTGAGAAGTGAGAACTGAATTCAGTAAATGATAGCCATTTAAGTTTCAGTCTTCCTGTCTTTCAAGAAGCTGCTGATTTGGCATAGTGGTATGTTGCTCTGACTGTAGTGCACAGTGTCCTGGGTTCAAGACTCGGCAGTGAAATGCATGGCGATAACACTACATTTTATTCTAGCAACTTTCCAAAATTATACAAGCAATGTTTAAAATGTGTCCCTGGTTTTTGGCCTTTTCTACCCATCCCTCCCAAAAAAAAAAACAAATTGAAAATAAGTGCGACAAGCTGTGCAAGATGCCTATGGAACCCATCCCTCCCAAAAAAAACAAATTGAAAATAAATGCGACAAGATGTGCAAAAATAAGTGCGACAAGCTGTGCAAGATGCCTATGGCACCCATCCCTCCCAAAAAACTGAAAATAAGTGCGACAAGCTGTGCAAGATGCCTATGGTTTACACTGTCATATATTTTGTGTGTGTGTGTGTGTGTAATACGTGTGTGTGTGTGTGTGTGTGTGTGTGTGTGTGTGTGTGTGTGTGTGTGTGTGTATATATATATATATATATATATATATATATATATATATATATATATATGTGTGTGTGTGTGTGTGTGGGGAAGTAAACTTTTATGATGGAAATGTTCTGAATTGGGCAGTTTTGTCATTAGTGGTTCATGCATTTTGTTTCATTGCCTACAGGAAAAATGTTCAAACAATAAATTTACAATGTGCTCTAACTTAAGTCTAACAAGTGTGTTGTATTATTATACAAGGAATATAATTTAATAAAGTCAGGAAGGTGTATCAAAGAATGCATATATGTTTCTTGTTTTGTGTTCTTGGGCCTGTGATTTGAAAACAGCCCAAAGGTAATCTTTATCCACCACTGGCCAGATGCATTTTCTTTCGATGTGATGTGGGTTTCAATGAATGAGAGTTTCAAGGGCAGAGAAGTTTTATTGCCAATTCTATTTTCATTGTGAGACAGTATTGGTTTGTTTATAAGATATCTCTATTAGTGTGTGTGCATTGTGCTATAAAATGTAAAAATAAAATCCAAATAATCATTGTAGAAGTAAAGCAGTATGCATGCGCACATTAGTGTTTATGATAAATGAGGCGAAATAGCCAGGTAATGGGACATTGGAATGACTACAGGAGGACTCTGCTGCCATATTTTGGTTGTCTGTTCTTCAGTTTGCATTTAAAGGTTGGTATTCCACAATTCCATTGGAGTGGGTGGGGTTATGTAATTATGTATGCAAATTTGATGTTAACCAGCGTACAGATTTGTACCTATTTTTCATGGGCCTTGTCCAGATTTTTGATGTTTCCAGGTTGAGAGGTATGGAAGCCATGCATATGTCCTCCCATTCTTCTCTTTTACATTGCTTCTCCAGTCTCTCTACCCAATCTTTTTGAACCCTCCACTGATAGATACTTATACTTATCATGAATAATATATATTCCCTACTAATTACCTCTTTTTTAGCAGCAGCTTCTGTTGTAGGTTTGACTAAAAACCCAACCAGACCAAGTCTATCACTTAAGATCCCCCTATCCATTTCTCTTTGCCTGTACTCTATCAATCCCTAGTAGAGAAGGCAATCTCTAGCCTGCATTCCAAACATATTATTGACCTAATCCCACAATATTAACTTTCTCTCTCTTCTTATTTGCTCCCAGTACCTTGGTTCCTTTGCCATTGTTCTCCAGCCCTCTTTTGCCTATTTTCTGTACCCCTACTTGCAGTCATCCTTATTGTCAAAATCTCCTTTCTCTGTTCTTATGTTGGCTTAGTTCTTAGAATACGTTCTGCTATTTTATGAATATAATATCTTTTTTAATTTCTCCAAGTCTTTTGGGTTTCTAATGCCATGACGGGAATGGACCCCATTCCTAAATCAAAGTATGATTAAAGTTCATGAAATTAGTATTCTTTCAATCTTTGATGTCAGCCATTAGTGCTCTTCACAGCACCCACAATGTGCCCAGTAATGACTCCTTCTGCAGTTCATATGGAGTTACACGTACTGGTAACATATCTAAATACAACTGTAAATTATTTTAGACCTGTTGCCCTTACTACTATTGAAACTGTCTGGGTATCTTTCTTCCACATTGCTCTTGTTTCTGCCTGCAAATCCTGATATTCCACCCTACAGCCATTCTATCTCCTATTTCTAAAATAATGAAAAAATGTTTTCAAATTCAACTCATGGATTACCTATCCCAAAACCAACTACTTTCCACAACTCAGCATGGATTCCACTCTAGTCATAGCACTACAACTGCTCTCCTAACCTTCCTAGACACAGTTAACCACAGCCGCAATGATGGTAAACTTGTCTCTGCACTCTTTCTTGATGTCTCTAAAACTTTCAACACCATCTCCCATCCTCTACTCCTTTCTAAGCTCTCACACCTTGGCTTGTCCACACCAATCCTTAACTGGTTCACCAGTTACCTCACAAACAGACAACAATCGACCAGATGGTTGCACTCTTTCTCTACTTTTCTCATTACTTCTACCGGAGTTCTCCAAGGATCCATCTTAGGGCCCCTCCTGTTCAGTACATTTATTAATGACTTTCACCCCACTCTCACTCATGCATCTGTAGTTCAAAATGCAGATGATTCTACTATTATCTGCTCTGGTAACTCTGAAACCGAACTTCTGACCATCACCCAGAATGCTTTCTCTGTTACCGAAACCTGGATGACAAATAAACACCTTGCCCTCAACCCAAATAAAACAAAACTCTTGCTCTTTACACCCAAAAAGTACCACCATTAATAAATCTGATTTCATCATTTCCTCCTCCAACAAGACTGCATAAGAGGTAGTTTCCCATACTAAGTTACTTGGCATAACCTTAGATGACAACTTAACCTTTGAGCAACACATCCACAACACCATCAAAAAAACACACCAAAAACTTGGTACCCTCTACCGACATGAACACTTTTTAAATTACTCTACTAGAAAAACATTGCCCACACTTTTCTTCTACCTTCTCTCCTCTATGGTGCCCCCATTCTGACAAACATCCAATCGTCATTAAAAAATAAAATGGAGAGCTGCTATAACAAAATTGCTAAATTCATTACTAGAGCAAAATATTCCTCCCACCACTGTCACTCATTAAAATCCCTGAACTGGCTAGAACTCCCACAACACCTAACTTACATACAACTAGCCACAGCACACAAATTCATCTATAATTCCTCCAAATGCCCAGCCCTGGCTTCACTTCTGACTCTATCAACCAAACCGTTCACTAAGATCTGAAAATCAAACACTTATCCAAGTTAAGAGCCCTAAACTCCCGGTAGGCCAATACCTTTACTCTTTCACTACAGCTAAACTCTGGAATGCCCTTCCACCTTCTCTATGGACTATAAATAATGTCCCATCATTCAAAAAATCACTCTACCAACATCTCTCCTCTCTTTGGCTATGCACTTGCACCATCCCCAGTTCCTCAGTCACCTGATTACTAATCTGGCTCATCTCTCAGATACCCACACTTGTCTTCACTCTCCCTATTGTGCACTCACCCTTAATCACAGCACAGTGTGCCTCAACCCTGCTTCACATGGTGTGTAAAAATTGTGTAAGTGCAGATTATCATTATTTGTCTGATCTACCGAGTATCTGCCAAGCACCCGAGTCTTCCACAAAATGTTGCTATACATTGCTTATGTTACTGTGTCACTTCTGACCCCTATACTACTCTATTGTATATTGTTAAATGCTGTTATTACTCTTGTAAATTGTTAAATGCTGTTATTAACTCTCTAAATAATCTCTTAATTATGTACACTGGTTGTTTTTTTTTTTTGGAGCTTTTCTCCCCAGGCCTCCACTGAAAATAGGCTCATTTCAGCCCAGTAGACTTTCCTGGTTAACAAAAGCAAATAAATAAATACGAAACAATGTTATGACTTTGTATCTCTCTGTATGCAAGACACTGTACCCACTGGGTGTGGCAATTTCAATGATCAATGCTACTCTTGTCTTCTTTTCTTGGACCACTATATCCGGTTTTCTAGCATCTGTCAAGTGATGCAGACGTCTTAATTTTCTATGATGCTTTGTGGCTCATGTTTACAGTGTTTTTTGGCCACTTTAATAACATGTTTGCACAATCCCCAGTGCAACACCATTATTATGCCTTTCATTATACAGTCCTTCTGCCATTAGTATGTCACAACCAGCAACGAGATGTGCAACTGTTTCCAATTCAGTTTTACAAAACCTACATTTGTCTGTTTCTCACACATGTTCAATGGACTTTATAAACCAACGTGTACTCAGCCCACTATCTTGGGCTGCCGATATTAGCCTTTCATCTCTTGGTTTGAATTCGCCTCTCCTCAACCATTCTTGTGTTCGTTCCTTATCAACATGAGGTTCTTCCAGAAGTTTTCTATACATGCAACTATATTTATGCTTTTTCCACATTTCTTGTCTTCTCATTTGATCCTTCACCTTACATTCTTTCTTTTGATTTTTTGGCACATTCAGTTGCTGCCTGATTTTTATCTACTTCTGGTTTGATTTCCATTCCTGCTTGACGCCGATAAACTTCTGCTATATTAAGCAGAGAAGTCAAATATCCTGTATGGCTGCTATTATTCCCTTTAAGGATATGCATCCAAAATCCCACTCTGCTTTTTCTATTTCTTGACCCCCCCCCCACTTCATTATCTTTTCCATTTTGAATTAGAACCTTCTGCTTCAGTAATGTATATGAGCCTTACCTGTATAGCTCTAAAATATCCCTACAAATCAGGTAATCCAACACCTCCTTGTTTTTTAGAAGGATCAACTTATCCCACTTAACTCTTGCCCTCGTCCCCTTCCAGATAAATACCTTCAATTCTTAATTATTGTCTACAACTTCTCTTCTGGTTGATAACAATATGCCTGATTCTATGCAAAATTAATGTGACTAAAAACATTTTCACTGCTTGTATCTTACCATCCATACCCATAAAGTTTCTCAGTTTTAGTATTATCTTTTGTTTAGTCTCTTCCCACAAACCCTTAGCTGCCATAACAGAATCATTTTATCCATACTCCTAAATACTTCATCTTATTGTGTCCCCATAAATATGGGAATCGCTGAAGACAGTTGCCTTTGTTTCATCTTCATTCATTTTAATTCCTGAAAATATTTGAAAATATCTCAAAATATTCCATATCACTGCGATGTCCTTTTCTGGATATCAAGCACAAATATCATCATCTGTAAGTAAAGCCAAATTTTCTTGATTAACATATCAATTGTATCCTTGCATTTCTGAATTCTTTATTTTCTTTGCCAATGACTGTAAATATAAAGCAAATAAAGGGCACCCCTGCCTGGTTCCTCTCTTCAAACACAGATAATCTGAGAGGAACCCTCTTACTTTAAGCCTTGCCTCCATCCTTCATATATTCTCCTAATCAACTTTATTATTTTATCAGGAAATGCATATATTTCCATTGCCCTACTAATAAAATCCCAGCTTACTCTGTCAAATGTTTTCTCTGCATCAAGACCAATGAACAGCAGCAGTATTTCCTTCATACCTCTCAACTCTAAAGATTTTCGCAGAATGTCCATATTTTTGCTTCATATTTTTCGTCCATTTTTTGTAAAATTGTGGTTTTTCTGTCAAATTAGTGACAAATAATTGAAAACAGAAGTTAAAAAAATAATGACGGACATTTGAGTTTCAGACTTCATACCCTTCAGTAAGAGCAATATTTAACAATTGTCCCTATTTTTGATCTTTTGTCCCACTTTTATTAATGGCTTTGTCCAGATTCCTTGCTCTAAGAGGTTCAGAGGTATGATTTCCTTACATTTTGCTTCCTTCTTCATTGTTCTATTAATGTTGTCAAGAGTATGCTCCCCCTCCACAAAATCACATTGATCCATATCTATCAAAACCTTTGGCATTCTTTTAGCTAGTATAGACAGAAACGCTTTCAAACCATGGTATAAAGTTGAAATGGGCCTATATGAAGCTGGGTCTGATGGTTCTTTACCATCCTCAGGTAATACAGCCAACACAACTTTCTTCCAAGATGTTGGTGCTTCCCATTTTATTACTTTTTTTCCTCTTAACTTCCACAGGAATACCATGTGCTCCTGCAAACCTTTCTATAGACATGCTATACCTCACCATTTTATCTCATGTCCTCCAACCTAACTGTTAATAACTGAGCCTCATCTAACTCTAATCCTGGCATATTTATTTTTTCCATAAATATTTCCATTTGTACTTTGGTCACAATAATAAGGTCAACTAGGAGGACATATGAGGGATTGGAGGTGAGAATTAAAGTGGTAGGTTCCTCTCTGTTAAATCCCTTTTGAACAGATGAATCAGGCAGGAGTATCATCTTTCCCCTTTGACAGTTGCTTTATATTTAGAACCATTGGGAAAGAAAATAAGAGACTCAGAAATCCAAGGAGATAATTGGCATGGTAATCAAAAAAGTTGGCTTTATTTTCAGATTATATTTTTCTGTACCTGATAAAACCAGAAATAGACATTTCAGTGTTGTGGAACATGCTGAGACAGTTTCAAGTCTTTTCAGGATACAAAATGAATGAAGATAAAATAAAGGCAATTGCTGTAAACTATGTACTCAAGCCTGAATTGGTTCAGCAATGCCCATATTTATGGGGACAATATAACATGAAGTACTTAGGGGTATGGGCTAAAATGATTCCGCTATGGCAGCCAAGGATATGTGGGAAGAGACGAAACAAAGGATAATACAAAAACTGAGAAACTGGAAGCTCTTGCCTATGGATATGGATAGCAAGACACATGCAGTAAAAATGTTTTTAGTGCCTTTAGTTTTATATACAGGCATATTTACAACTACTGGAGAAGTTGTGGATAGCAAGTAAAAAAATGAAGGATTTTATCTGGAAGGGGATATTTCAGAGCTTCACAGTTAAGGCTCCTATACATAACACAAGCTGAAGGTTATAATTCATTCACAGTTAATGCTCCTATACATAGCACAAGCTGAAGGTTATAATTCAAAGTGGAAAGGGATGATGATGAAACAGGGGGAAGCTCAAGAAATAAGGAGAGACTGTGATCTTGGATGTGGATCCTTAAGGAGAATAACAACTACCATACAGGATATAATATTCATAAAAAAGCAGAACATATTCTAAGAACTAAGCCAACACAGGAATGAAGAAAGAAGAATCTGCCGATAGGGATGACTGCAATTAAGGGTACAGAAAATACACAGGAAGAGGTTGGAATTTACTGGATAAAACTGGCACAGGAACCAAGGCATTAGGAGTAAATAATTACAATGGGAAAGGTAAAAGAATGGGAGGACGGCAAGAATAAATTTGCACTGCAGGCTAGAAACTACCTTCCTTATCAAGGCCTGATATCAGAGTATAGGCAAAGTTTATGGAATAGGGGGATCCTAAGTGAAAGACCAGCACCGGTAGAGTTTTTAGCTGAATCTAGAAGAGAAGGAAAGGGATGATTAGTAGGCAAATAAAATATTTCATGATAACTATAAGAATCAATCACAGGAAGTTAAGAAGGATTAGGAAGTGAGATTGGATAAGTAATTCACAAGGAAATACTGAGAGGGTTTATGCATGGCTTCCAAATATGCAACAAAGTCTAGAAGATTTAGGATTTTTACTTGGAAGTGTTTGCACAGATATTTTTATAGCAAAAGAATTTTTCCTCAGGTAGATTGCAAATATTGGAGGTGTAATGTGGAAGAAATAGGTAACTGGAACAGTTTTTTTGGGAGTGCAATGAGTTGATGGACTTTAAAAATTCCCTGCAGACTACTCTGTCAGAAATACTGGATTAGCAAACTGATGTAAGCAAGGAAATGATCTGATACAGAATCAGAATTGCCTAGACATAGTAAAAGCCTACCTCAGTTTAATTCTGGTGGCTGCCAAAAAACAATTACTAGAAAACAAAAATCGAAGTCTAAACCAGCCATAAGAGAGGTAGTGAAGAGAGTAAATGAGATAAAAGAACTGCAAGTGGGATCTTTAGAAAAGTATAGGAAATAATTACATAGAAAATGGGAGTTGTGGGAATAATGCATGCAGAATAATGTTTTGGAGGAGGAATGAGGTTTAAGGGAAGGCAGGAATTGAATGAGCTATATAATGTTCAATTGACAATGACTGTAAAGAAAATTATATGTGATGTATAATGCTTGCAACTGATAATATGTCAGCATGGTTCGTTTTCATTGATATAAAAGTGTGATTGCCCATGTCATAAGTCATAATTCAATAAATATGCTTTTTGTTTTAAAAAAAAAAATTGTGCTGTGGAATACCAGTCCAATTGGTAATTTGTGCTTTCCTTAAATTATTAGAGACTGTTCTTTCCACTTTTTTTGGGTACAGCACAAAATTACAGGTTACCTCTGTGTGCTCTGTCTTCTAACTCTACTATTTGAAAGAGCTGCTCCTGAGAATCCTCATGCTCAGCCAGCTTTTTCTTCATTTCAGCATCTGATTTTTGCACTTGTATTAGTTCACCTAAATAGTTAGTTTAAGCTTCTTCTATTGTTCTCATCCTTTTGTCATTAGAGACAATATATTCCTTTGATGTTTATTTTAATTTAATCATCTCTAAGCATATCTGATTTATTTCTTTCTTTAAATTACTGGAAGCCATCTCTTGAACCAAAGCTAAAACCTGAACTGTTTTTTTGCTGAAGAAACCTTCCCAGATAGTGTTTTCCCTTCACCTTTTCTGACTGGTTTTATTTCAGATTTTCCAAATTTCTTCTTTGCTGGCATCCAGGCAGTGTATTTACTAGCTAGTTACCGAATTTTACCCCAAAACATTTTTAACAGCACTCTTTTTTTTCTCAGTTTCTGTTTTCACACTGGGACAGTTAAAGTTAAGCTGATGATCAGTGTGCAGCCATCTTGAAACTCCCCCAGGAAGATTACCTTTGTACCGGAACTGCAATGGTAACCTAAGAATGTGCCGGCATTACTGATTTCTTTTGTCTGATAGTCATTAAGGTAAAGACATTCCAGGTCCAAAAAAAAAAAAACTTTTTGTGCCTATCCATTCAAGAATGGTATTAGCAGACTAGCCCAGTTAACATTTGGACAATTTTCACTTTTAACAGTCCACTCAGACGTCGGCAGACATACAGTAACACTGTTGAGGAGAGCCACTTTTTGGAAAGTAGCCAGCTCTTATTTTCCGTAACTAAGGTTGTGAGCTTCCTATTTGTGTTCTTGTCCTTCAGTAAGGGATCATAATTCTCACTGCAGGATTTGTATTGCCCTTCATTGATTATCATAATTTTTTGAAGCTCTATATTTCTCTGTAGGGCCATGGCAAAGGCACTGAGATATTCTTCATGATAGCTAAGCAGGGCTTAAAGAGCATGAATACTTTATTTTTGTACAACAGAAATCTGATGCAAGGCACCATCATTCTGAAACAATTCTACAGCTTTATCCATGATGCTCTCTAACAAACTTCATTACAGTCCACTATGGCAAAGAAAGCAGTCAAATTCCCCAGCATCTCCTCCTACATGTGATAAAGAAGCACTTCATTTTGGTTGCAGTACTGGACAGTCTACAGTTCAAAAACAAAAATATTTTAATGAGTTGATGTCTTAAAATAATGCTTTTTTTCAGCAGCAACAAACCCAGGAACTTAGATAAGAATGAATTAACTTCACTTAACAAAAGTTATAAAACAGAAGAGCAGCTCTGCTTACTTTTCCAAAAGGAAAACAATCTCTTGGATAACAAGGGGTAATAAAACTGTTTCAGTACTCCTGACTGGTTTGTCTTTCTTCATAGCTCACACAGAATTATCATATCTTTTTAGTAAAATGATTTTATTTCACTAGAGTATACTAAACTGTCTCCAAATTATGAATCACCATTTGTTTTAAAGACCGAGCTAACTACATCTCTATCAGCACAGAGCTCCATGTATGCAGTAAAAATGTAAAGAAAACACCCCCCTATTTAAATTTGAACTAACCCAAGCCACACATAACTAAGTCGCTCAGGGTTTGCATATCTACCATCACAGAGCAATCCAGTCAACTGTCACATTATTTATTCAACTATTTATTTATCCAACCATCACACTATCTATTTATCCATCCATCCAACACTCACATATACACACATAAAGTATAAAGACAATAACAAGTTTAGGATTAAATCCCATATCATAGCGCTTTTGAGCCACTGTGTCACCCTTCATGTTTCCTACTTCTGCACCTACACAGGTTTCACAGATGAGTCCTGATCTGAGTATGGCTGAGGACAGATACTCACTTTTATGCCAGATAATAACAGTGGGTTCATGCAAGTTTATGACTGCAAACTAGAATGTTTGAAATGAATCCTGATGCACAATAGCACAGTTCCATCAATGGGAAATGCTTCCAGAACTGTTATACTAGTGATAATCAACATAAATAGTTTGCTACATATCTGTATTTTACACCATTATCCTTAGATATTTTCTATGCTGGCTCTAATGGTTTACAATAGTGTTTTGCTACAGTGAGTAGACTAATTTCAGGAGAGGATACAGAAGTCTAAACAAGAGAAGAAGTGTGGGAAAAGACATATACTTGAAAACGATCTGCATAGTTTGAATGCAACTTAAAATAGTGACAGACTATGAATAATGCCTTCTACACACACGCTCGCTCACACACACACAAAGCAATTCTAACAGCATTTTTTTTTAATTCTGTGAAAATAGATACGTTCTTTCATGATTGTCAAGCAGATGGCACCAGCATTCCTACAAATATATTTCACCTTCAAAAATACAGTGTCATGATACCGTTGTCAACAAAATTATTCCACTTAAGGAACATGTCATAATTCAATGCATGGTGTTGAGGTTTCCAAATATTCCAGATGAGGTGACTTAACCAAAGATATACAGTATACCACACTGCATACAAAAATGTCAGTCCAATATGCTTAAGAGCAACTAGTAAAATAAGGTAACTAAGGAACCATCATCTTTAGTAAGCTTAGAAAATGTAAGCAGTTCTGATGACACTGTAATGCAGTATGATGGCATAGCAAACTTACACAAATGTGTTTTTCAATACCACTTAAGCATGAGTGTACCACATTAGTACGTTAGAACATACTAACTGTTTTTAGCTTTGGTATGTACTTACCACAAACACATGCATACATACTCACTTCCCTTGTGCTGCAGTACTAAAAACTGCTTGAAAAAAGTGATAAAAGGGGAGACTATGCGGCCCATTACAAAGTATGGAAGGAAATAGGGATGAGCTGTCATACTTATAAGAAGAAAATAAATCCAACACAAAAATGGCTGTCAGATTCCTGTTAATCAATGAATATTTCAAAATTCACAGTAACAAAATAGTAAGTAAAAAGCTAACTACTCCTCTGCCTCCTTTACTTGCATAAGAATATACCTTCTCAACTTCTAATTAGCTCTTATGAAATATTGCAGAATCATCAATATATACAGTGTTAAATGTAACATGCCTCTTTATAATTCAGTGTTCTGCAAACATCACATTTTGCTCGGCTGCATTTTAAACTGGACATATTCTCATGACTTTAAATTACTCACCTTTTCGTGGAAGCGAACTGATTTAATATTGTCAAATACATTTAACAGGTGGGCTTGAATGGTATGAGAATCTGACGCTTGACCAAGAATCTCAAGAAGGGCAGGATCAGAGACAAAAAAGAAGCGAGGAAACAGCAAACGTTTCTTTTCCAAATATCTGCAAACATGGACAAAGATGAAAAAAACATTAAAACAAAGATAATTAGCATACAATAATAATAAAGGGCTTTTATTACTGCATTAAGTTTATTAAGTAGCAAAGAGATGATGAAGCAGATTTATTTAACCAACATATTTACAGCTGATAATTTTCATTAGAGAACTATCTTCCACATATTCATTTAGTTTAAGGCAAAGAGAAACAAAATGTCATTAAGAAAAAATATTTTCTTATCTTTATTGCAAGGAATAAATAGAAATACAGTTAGAAAACACTTTTTTTTCTCTATTGTATTACTACTGTTACAATTAATGCCATTGATGAGGCTTTAAATAAAAGTTAATTCTTCACCATAACGTTCCCTCTGTATTTGTTCATTTTCATTCTTCCTCAATGAATGGGTTTGATCCAACCCTCAGATCTGACTCAGCCACTTTCTTTAGATTCTAGGATCTGGCTCTCGAGCTCCTCCCTTACCCACAATGCCCATGATCACTGAATTACCTTAGATCGAGTTTGCTGCTATTAAACAATATCTCAGGAAAAAACATTTTACTGAAAATAGCTAAGACAGAACAGTGACAGTTGAAAGATCAGGAGCTCAAACATGAACAAGGGTTTCTAACAAAAATTCTATTAAGTCACTCCCAAAGACATGGATGGGGGAAGGTGGCAGGGGAGCTGAGGAAGAATGAAAACTGACAACACAGGTGGAAAGTTATGGTGAGTACATAACTTTTATATCTGATGATGCCATTTTCAATCGTTCTTCAATGAATGGGACAGAGTCCCCAGCTACAGTTACCCTGGATGGCCCTCATGAAAGGATATTCCGGAGCACCACAGAACCGAATGATGCTCTGTTTCCAGAAATTATGTCCAATTTGTAATGAGAAACAAAGGTATGAGCATTAGACCAAGTGGCAGCTGCACAAATGTCATCAATGGAAGCTCTAGCCCAAAAACAGCTGACATAGCCATTGATGTGGTCGAATGTGCCTTTGTTTGTTTTGGTATGGTTAGGCCTTGCATGGAATAAACATGACAAATACGATCTGTTATCCAGTTTGCTAAGAATAATCTTCAAACCAGGTTTTCCCATCTCGGTATTAAAAAAAGGAAACAAACAAGTGGTCGTTTTTTCTGAACTCCTTGGTTCTATGTAGGTAAAAAGTAAGTTGTCTATGTATATCTAGGAGATGAAGAGTATATTCTCCTTTAACCTACAAGTTTTCTTTCCAAAATTTGAGAATAATGATTTCATTGATGTTTGATTCACAGGCCACTTCAGGTAGAAAGGAAGGATTATTGTACAGGATAACCCTATCCTTGTGAAAAATCAGATACGGTGGTACTGAAGAGAATGCTTGGAGTTCTGAAAATCATCTATCTGAAGTAACTGCCACCAAAAAAATAAGTTATGATCTTACCATAACATTCCATCTGTGTTATGAACAAAAATGTAGAACACAGCACCACAGCAAATCAATAAAAAGCAGATGGCAGACTTCATGGTCTGAAGAAGCGATTTTATTGTGAAAACGCTCACCTGTGTTTGAATAAAAGTCTATTTGGATTTTACACTGCTCTTTGCCATCTGCTTTTTATTGGTTTGCTGTGGTGCTGTGTTCTTCATTTTTGTTCATACTACTTGGTTTGTGGTTTAGCACAGCTTTACAGACAGCAGGACTTGTTTTACCATATTCCATCTGTGTTGTCGATCTTCATTCATTCTTGACTGATAGGTTCGGTTCTGACCTCTCGGAACCAACTCGGCCATTACACATAGCTCATGCCAGCCAAAAACTCTCAAGCTAAGGCTCTACCCACAATGCCTCTATACCCATTACCTCAAATTGAGTTTGCTTAGTAGTTAAGAAAATACAGACACCCTGTCTAAGGTATAACCCTATAACATCCCACAACTAGGTCCAAACCTCCAGGAGTCTTTTGGAGGGGGCAGGAGGGAGGGATGTCAAGAATGAGTGAAGATCGACAACACAGATGGAACGTTATGGTAAGAACATAACTTCTTTATCTGATGTTGTCAATCTTCATTCATTTGACTGATGGGATAGAGTCCCTAGCTACTTTAGATCCCAGGCGGCCCTAAGGAAGGATATTCCTGAGCACCATAGAGCCAAAGGATGGTCTTCCCTGGAGATCATGTCTAACTTGTTATGAGTGATAAAAGTTATGTGTAGTAGCCCAAGTTGCATTTGTACATACGTCTCCCATAGAAGCTCTGTAATGGAAGACTGCTGAAGTGGAAACAGATCTTGAAGAATGAGTTCTAACTGTAGTTGACAGCTTGAGTTTATTTTGGTTATATATAAAGGTAATGCAGTCTCTCAGGATTTTGACAAGGTGACCTTTGATACAGGCTTGACCATTTAGGTCCTGAAAATGACAGAAATAGTTAGTCTGATTTTCTAGAAGATTTCATTCTGTTCAAGTAAAAATGTAATTATCTGTGGATGTCCAACAAGTGTAAACAGTACTCCCCTTTGTTTGTAAAATATGGGAAGAAAACTGGTAAGTCTATGGACTGGTTGATATTAAACTCTGATGCTACTTTGGGAAGAAAGGTGGGATTGCTTCTGAGTGATACTCTTTCTTTGTGAAAAATGAAATATGGATGATTCACACATAAAGCCTGTTACTCTGAAATTCTCCTAGCAGACGTGATAGCTACTAAGAAGAGGGTCTTTCAAGAAAAGAACTTGAGGTCACATGTAGCTGCTGGCTCAAAGGGCTGTCGAACTAGACATTGTAAGACTAAGGTCACATCCCATGGTGCTACAGGGTCTTTGAAAGGGGTTTTAAATGCAGAGTGCCTTTAAGAAAAAGTTTGTATAGACTATGAGACATCGAGGAACGCTCATCAAACCAGTTATGAAAATTTGAAATGGCAGCCAAATGAAATTTAATTGTAAATGTAGAGGCCCCCATTTCAAATAAGGTAGCTAAATATTGCAGGACCTTGTAAAATGATGCTGAGAAAGGGTCTATGCAGTTTGTATGTGCTCAAACTGAAAATCTTTTCCATTTGCCAAGATAAAGCTGCCTGGTGTATGGCTTATGGGATGCCAGAAATATCTTTTGCACTGGAGAGGACAGGTTATTCTGCCTGGCAATTACTGGAATTGGAGAAACCAAGCATTAGCTTGAGATTTTGAAGACTGGGATGCACCCAGTGAGACAGTAGGTCCAGAGCTGGGTCTAGAGTCCATGGACGGTGAACCAGATGAGGCCAAAGAAAGGGGAATCACACCTGATAGGGCCAGAAAGGTGCAATGAGAATCACTTTGCTTTTCAACCATTGGGCTTTCCTCAGAAACTGGGGAACAGTGGAATGGGGGAATGGCATATAGGAGTCCCAGGGGCCAATCGGGAAGTGTGTCTCTCAAGGACTCCCCACTAGGGGGGATGAGGGCAAAGTAGCTGCTGCATTTGTGGTTTATGGGAGAAGTGAACAGGTCGCAGCAAGGCTGACCCCTTCGTCGCTACGTTGGGATTGAGAGACCACTCGTGCAGCAAGAGGATACATCTGCTCAGTTTGTCTACAATCATGTTGGAGTTCCCCAGGATATGCATTGCTATCAGAAAGCAGCTGGAAGTGATTGCCCATTGCCAAATCCTTATTGCTTCCCTACCTAGTGGGTAGGACTTGGTTCCCCCTTGTTTGTTAATATACCAGATTACGGACATGTTGTCTGATTGGATTAGAATTGTCCCTGAAGGAAGGACAGCCTGGAATGCTTGCAACACTAAAAACAATGCCTTCAATTCTAGGACATTGATGTGCAAATTGGCCTTTTGCAGGGACCGAGTGCCTTGAACAATATTACCCAGACAATCCCCCCCCCATCTGGGAAGCATCCATGGTCACTACAGCCTTGGGATGAGAGGGAGAAAAGGAATGACCCCATAGAACTTCTTCTTGCTTCATCCACCAAGATAAATCCTTTTTGCAGTGATTTGTTATCAAGACTGGATGTGACATGGGGTGAATTAGAAGTGACCATTGTGATGCCAAGAGCCACTGAAGCAGTATGTGATACTTCGCTAGAGGAACTAATGTTATTGTAGTTGCCATGGTTCCCAGAGATTGTAGTACCAGATGAGCAGGAACTTTGTTTTGGGAAATGATTACCTGAACTTGTGATCTTAGTTTCAACAGTCTGTGGAGAGGAAGGGAGGCTACACATGATACTGTACTTAACTTTGCTCAAATGAACTCCTGACCCTGAGTGGGAGTCAACTGTATTTTTTCTTTGTTGAGTGAAATGCCTAGTGTCTCAGCAAGATGTAGAACAAAGTCTATGACATAAAGCAGCAGATGTCTGGAGGGAGTGTTGAAGAGACAGTCATCTAGATACGGAAACACCCGGAATCCCTGTAGTCTCAAATGAGCTGCTATGACTGTCATGCATTTGGTGAACACCCTGGAGGCTGTAGTGAGACATAAGGGCAGCGCTCAATGACTGGCTCCTAGGTGAAAGTGGAGATATCTTCTGGAGCATTTGTTCATTTTTATGTGGTAATACGTGTCCAGAAGATCTATATAGCACATCCAATCGTCCTTCTCTAGAAAGGGAAAGATTGACTGAACTGTGACCATCCGGAATTTTGTCTGTTGTACAAATTTGTTCAATAGGCCGAGATCCAAGATTGGTCTCCAGTTCCCTGTCTTTTTTGGCACTAAAAAGAATCTTGAGTAGAATCTGAATCCTATTTGGTCTGGTGGGACTACCTGGATGAATCTTTTTTGAAGCAGCTTTTAAATGTCTACCGCTGCTAGATCCCTCTGGCTGGGTGGAACATTAGGGATTCGCTTTTGGGATACTGGGAAAAGACTGAAGGGAATATAGTAACCTCTGGTAATTATTTCCTGCACCTAGGTGTCTGAGGTTATTGTAAGCCAGAGTGCATGGTGCAGAGAGAATCTTCCCATGATTGCTTCCAGAGATGAGCAATTGGGCCTCCTCTTTCAGGAGCGCTGATAGGGTTGTCCAAGAAAGGAATCTCTGGAGCCCTGGTTAAGTGGACCCCCTCTGCCCTGGGAGGAATACTTGTTACATGTGTTCTGAAAAGGCCCCTTGGTCTTCTTGAACCACATTTTTCCACTACTATGGTTCCTGGAGTAAGGTCGTTCTGGAGTGGACAAATGTATGCCCACACAGCAGAAAGGGTCTTTCTGTCTTTTTCACACCTGGCTATTTTGTCTCTGACTTTTGGGCCAAACAAGGAAGTACCATCAATGGGAGCATTGCTAAAGGAAGACTTAAAGGGTTCCATGAAATCACACAAGCACATCCAGGCATGATGCCTAATGGCAACGCCTGCACCCGCTGCTCAAGATGTCCCTTCAGCTGTATGACAATAAGCCGCATGTATGAATTTGAGATTGACTCCAGGGTGGCATGCTGAGAGGTAACCTTATCTCGAACCTCATCTGATACTACTCCTGTAAGGGTGTCTGAAAGCTGAGTTATCAGATCCCTTTGGAGTCTATGAAAGTGTGCCAAGAAGTTCAAGGACCGAATAGCGAAGGTCGATCAAGCAAAAATCCACTTCCCAAATCTATCCATCATCTGAGACTCTCGGTTAGGAGGATGGATAGTTGAACTCTCATCAGTGAGTTCCTTTCCAGTGGCTACTGCCACCAACATGGCATCCACTGCTAGACCCATAGACCAATGGGGCTGATCCTCTGGGGCTGAAATATTCTGCAATACTCCGGGAGGAATTGATTGACATTCCCGAAAGGGACTCAGGCCTATCCAGAAAAAGGCTTGGTTTTTGACCCGAAAAGGGGTCCACTGAAGGGGAATAGCTAATCCTGGGATTAACTGGCAGATCGACTTTCAGCACAATAGGCTTTTGTGTGGAAGTGGAATGTGGAACCGAATGAGATGACAGTGGTGGTTGAACAGAAACTAACTACTGTCGTTGCAGAAGAGGTCATCGGCACCAAACAAGTTTGAGTCTGAGCCAGTTCAATGACTGACAGCACCAATGTGGACTTAGTTGATTTTGGTGCTGGAGGTGATGATATTGCCACTTTTGGTACTTTGGCTTTCGGTTCCAAAGAAACCATCGGAACCTGTGTTTTTTGGGACTTTGCTTCATGTGCCATAGGGGAGGTTGGCACAGAGTGGCTTCTTTTCTTCACCTCGGGTTTAAGAGATTTTGAAGTCTCTGCCTTAGATAGGGCTTCAGTAAAAGGACATTTCAATATGCCTTTCAAAATAAGCTTATTGCACCTCTCTGTTAAAGTACAGGCGCTAAAGCCCTGACAAATAGTTGCACATCAGAACTGGGCATCTTTCTGCCACAGTCTTGATACTGCTTGAATCTGGATGTCCCCTTTTGCTTCTCTGCCATATTCAAAAAAATAGTTAGGCCACCAATGCACACACACACACACACACACACACACACACACACACACAAACAAGACAGGAAGGAAAGGAATGGAATTTTTTTTTTTTTTTTACAAATATACCAACAATGGTGTAGAGAAAATACCCAAATGGGTAAAGGGAGAAAAGGGAAAAAGGATACCAACAATAGTATACGAGACTACCAATAGTAATAAAAGAAGGGAGTAGGCCTGTTACCAGTGATGGTAATAAGAGTTACCGAAAGATAAAAAGGGAGTGTGTAGAAATGGTCGGAAAAACAGTCACTCACTTAAGAACAAGGTTGCAAAACAATCTAGTAAATGTTTTAACCAAATATTTTTAGCAAAGAAAAAATCTAAAGCACTTAGCTGACAGCATCAGCTGACACATGCAATTTTCTACACAGCAAACAAGATCTGAGGTAATAGGTAGACAGGCACTGTGGGTACAGCCTTAGCTTGAGAGTTTTTGTCTGCCACAAGCTATGTATAACGGCTGAGTCGGTTCTGAGAGGTCAGAACTGAACCCATCAGTCAAGAATAAATGAAGATTGACAACATCAGATAAACAGTTTTCCAAGATAAAAACGTAAGGTCTACTTTAGCTGAGGGCTCAATTGAAGACCGTACTAAAGATTGTAATACCAAAGTCAGATCCCAAGGTGGAGTGGGATCTCGAAATGGAGGGCTAACCAAAGATGTACCTTTTAGGAAGGCCTTGCACAGCTTAGTTAAAACTACAGGAGAAGTCTTATTGCCAATGTGATAGTTGGAGATGGCTGCTAACTGTACTTTAATGGTAGAGAAATGTATCCTAGTTTGAAAAATAGAGGCAAGGAAATCTAAAATAATTGGGATTGGAGCAGTAAAAGGCTCTGTCTCCTTGATGTGTGCAAAAACAAAATCTTTTCCATTTACTTTTATAAATCTTTCTGGTTGAACGTTGTTGGGACAAAGAAAGGATTCCATGAACTGGAGTGGAAAGCCTGGAATGTCTAGCCATCACTGAAATCATACAATCAGCTTGAGGCCTGTAATGTCTGGATGTATCATCCCTGATGGGTGTGACAGGAGATCTGGACTAGGGTTCAGAGTCCATGGAGGGCATACTAGGTGAGACCATAGGAAGGGAACCACACTTGCTGAGATGAGAAGGGGGCAATGAGGATTACTTTGGTCTTCGACCAACTGGCTTTCTGAAGAAAATTGAGCATTAGGGGTAGAGGGGGGTAAGCATAAAGGAGACCAGAATGGCCAAACAAGAACTAGAGCATCTCTTCTGGGGGGGGGGGGGGGTTAAGGCAAAATCTGCTGCATTGTTGTTGAGGGGAGAGCCAAACTGGTCACAGCACGCTTAACCCTATTTGTGGAAGATCATCTTTGCCACGGATTGATTGAGAGACCACTCATGAGGAGTCAGGATGTCCTGTAGAGCTTGTCTGCTAATATGTTGGATTCCCCCTGTATGTGCATTGCTTCTTGAAAGTGGTTGGAAGCGATCAACCATTGCCAAAATCTCACTGCTTCTCAGCATTCGTGGTATGATCTCACTCCCCCGTTTGTTAATCAGTCTGTCTGAATAGCAATAGTTCCTAGTGGAAAAGAGCTCTGAAGGGTCTGCAAAGTTAAAAGCAACACTATCATCTCTAGAACATTTATATGCAAATTGGCTCTTCTTGGGACTATGTGCCTTGAACTGTTCTTCCCAAGTAATGCCCCCCTCACCCTAGCTGGGAGGTGTCCATGGTTAACGTGGCTTTCTGGGGAGGAATTTCAAATGGGCAGCCTTGATACATCTCTTAGAAGTGAATCCACCACAGTAGAGATAATTTTATTGGATGTCATACTGATTGTGGATGATAGAGTCCACTGAAGAATTCTCATATGAAGATGAGTAGTGGGTAGTAAAGTTATTGCAGCAGCCATCGACCCTAGGGCTTTGACTATTAATCTTGCTGGGGTTGAGGGATGAGACAAACTTGACTAACATGTGATTCCAGAGTAAGAAGTCTGTTTTGAGAAATAAAAGCTAGGCAACTGACTGTGTCAAGATGAGCCCCTATAAACTCCAAGGCCTGAACTGGTTGAGAGTGGGACTTTACCAGATTGGTCATAATTCCCCTAGATTGAGATAAAAGTAGAAGGTAATCTCTGGCCTTTTCCAGAAGATGCCTGGTCAGTGTGGTAGCAGCCAGTCATCTAAATATGGAAACACAATGAATCCGTGCAGTCAAAGATGAGCTGCTGCCACTGCCATGCATTTGGTGAATGCCCTCGGGGCTGTGGTGAGACCAAAGGGGAGGGCTCAGAACTGATAATGACTGGCTCCCATCTGGAAGTGTAGATATCTCTGGGAGCATCTGTTCATTTTTATATGATACTACACATCCTGAAGATCTAGAGCACATCCAGTCATCATTCTGAAGGAGAGGCAGAATGGAGTGAACCATGACTAAACAGAACTTGGAATTCTTTACAAACTGGTTCAAATAACACAGATTCAAAATGGGTCTCGGGTCCCCTGTTTTCTTTGGCACTAAAAAGAACATTGAGTAAATTCTGGATCCTCTTTGGTCTTGGGGGAGGGGGATCCTCTTGGATGACTCTTTTTTCCAGCAGCTTTTGAATTTCTATATCTGCTTGTTCCCGCTGATTTGGTGAAACAACAGGGGAAACTTCTTCTCTTCTGTGGAGGAACATGGGAAAAGGGAATGAGGTATCCTCTAGATAAGATCCTTTGCACCCAGGAATCTTGTATGATGGCTGTCCAGCCTTTTGGGTGCAAGTACATTAACCTTTCAGTGGCACTGAAAAGGCATGTCTGAGAAAGAATCCTGAGAACTTTGATTCTGAGGACTCAATGTACCACAAGGGTGGTGTCTCCCATTATAGTTATTTCCCCCTCTGCCTGTGGGTGAAAAATCTCCACAAGATTCCTGGGAAGGCTCTTGGGAATTTCTGAACCATGCTTTCTTACCACTGCATTGATTTCTGTAAAAGGTTCTTTGTGGGGTAGAAAAGTGGATTCCCATGGCAGACAGGGTCTTCCATCCTTCTCACTGCGGCAGAGCATATCTAACTGTTGGTCCAAACAGGAAACATCCATCAAAGGGAGATAAGATCAGGCTTGCCACTGTTTGCTGATGTACCACACTACTGACATGTTGTCTGTCTGGCATGGGAATACACTCTTCTACCTCACAGAGATGCCGTAAAGGGCTCCGTGACATAACACAACTGTATCTAGGCATGTCTCCTAATGGGTATACCTGAACTGGCAGCTCATGATGAACCTTCAGCTGCATGTGAGATTAACCTCATGGATGCTTTAGTAATGGAATGTAGGGTGGCCAGTCATGAGGAAAAAGATTTCTGTTCCTTTACAGACAAGGACCCTAGGGGAGAGTTAGACAGTGCCTTGATTAGGTCCTTCTGTAACCTCATGAAATGCACCAAATAATTCAGTGACCATAAAGCAAAGGTCCCTGATACATGCACTCATTTCCAAAACCAGCCCAATGCCCTAGACTCCATGAAAGGGGGATGGACAGAGGAGCTCTCTGCTCAGCCAGCTCCTTCTTAGTAACTGCTGCAATGACCATGGCATCTAAAGGAACAGCCTATGTCCAATGTAACCTACCTGATGGGGCACTAGGAATCTTGTCCGGGCATTTAGGGATCACTTCTACAGACTCCAGTTCCTTCCATACTCTGCAGAAGATCAGGTCTAGTAGCTCATCTGCAGGTGGGGTAACCAAGATGTAGATGGCCTTCAGGTTTCCAAGAACACTAATTCCTCTTGGGAAGGGGGTTGGGCAGACCAACCACCTTTTGATGAAGGATCTCTAAGATGTCTCCGAATGACAGATCCTCAGGTGGAGATCTAAGGGACCCTTCCCCGTTATCAAAATCAGTGTCTTCTGTGAGGGAATTCACATGCCACCTCTTGCATGATCCCATCTGAAGGTTCTACTTAGTGGAGTGCTCTGGGGAAGTGTTGGAAGACAGGTGAAGTTCCCTGGTAGAAACTGCTTGGAAGTTCATCTGTGCTGGCTGTCCCTAAGGTGCAGGATAACAGAAATCAGACACAGAATTCAAAAGAGGTTGGGGGCACAGATCTGAAGAAGAAAGAGTCAAACTCTGTCTAGGTAGAGACAAAACCCTCTCAACCACCTTGAAAGCTGAGGGCTCAGGAGATGCCGATGGCAATCCCATCAGAGCCAAAACTTTCAGATTAGACAGCCCCCATGGCTCCCCAATCCTTGGATCCAAAGGGGGAGTCGGAGCCAAGCTATCTAGTACTAAGGCTTTAGAGTCGAGGTCAACCCCTGGGATCCGGCACTGATGCTTCGGCTCCAACAGCCATCATGCTCCAATGGAGTCAGAGCTGATCAGGTCTGGGAAGTCTTCATAGTTGAGAATGCTAAGATCCTTTGGATCCGAAGGTTCAACTCTTGGGACTTTTGGATAAAAGGACTCCGAAACCATGGGTCAGAGTGGAGGAGGAGTACATACAGGCTGGACGGTAGATTTAAGGCTCAAGGATCTGGTGGGAACAGAGATGGCAGAACCCCCATCTGGATCTGTATTCTGAATAATCTTCATCCTATCCACTTCCAACTCAGAAAGATTCTGGAAGAACTTAATAGAAGAAGTGGATGGTAGCCTTGAAGACTTTTTCAGGGTCTCTTGGAGGAATGGAGACCTAAAAGTAGGAGAGAAATCCGGGGAAAATTTCAGAGAACAAAGCAGAGGAGTCTTAGTACATACAGGTATCAGATCCAAAGCTTTCAGATACGAGGTCTTGAGTACCTGTACAAGAGGCTGAGAGGAAGGGATTGACTGAGGTGACTTAGATGTAGACTGTTTCCTATGCTCTTCAGCCTCTTTAGATTTTTGAGATGGGGTTTGAGTCCCAGATGAACATGTACTAGTAGAAGGAGCCAAAGCTGGAAGAAGTCCTTTGAGGATTAATTTATTCCTGTGATCACTTAACACTCTAACATTAAAGGCCACACAAACACAGCAGGAGGTGTCCAGATATGCCAGCTCCAAACAGCACAGCCACTCCCTGTGGACATCATAGTTTGGGATCTTATGCCCACAGGAAGTGCACTTTTTAAATCCGGTAAGCTTATCAGTCATACTGGTAAACAAAAGGTTCAAAAGACAAGAGTTCAACAAGCCAGTAACAATAATAATTAACAGAATTTTTTTAAAGAGAAGAAGGGCTACCAACCATGGTAGTCAGAGAATACCTCAAAAAAGACAGAGAGAAAGAAACACTATAAAGTTTGTTATGATAGAAAAAGGATCCAAAAAGATGGTAAGGGAGATAGTACACACTATAAGCTAATAAAGACAATTGAAACACACACTATAGACCCAGTCTCACATAGTACCATCACAACCTCAAATCATACACATAAACACACAAAGACATACTCAGCGGCTCTGATCAAAAATCTACCAAAACAGCAGAGGCCACCAAAGCAGACACCCAAACAACCACCACCTCAGAACACAACACCTGCAACACATAGACCTCACAGTCAGAGTGTCAAACAGTCACAGCCCTTAAGGCCAAACACAATGCCAGACACACTAGTCATTGGTGACTCCATAGTCAGACACACTGACGTCCCGCTCACCAGACTGAGTAAGGAGAAGGTCACAGTAAGCTGCCTGCACTCAGGTCTCTCAACAGCAGGTACAAATATGACTCAGTCATTGTCCACGCTGGTGTAAACGACCTGAGATGTACCTCCTTGGACTACATGAAAAGAGACATTGAGGAGCTCTCTGATTATGTAGCCCAGGCAGGTATGACCCTGACCTTGAGCAGTATCCTACCTTCACCAAGAATGATGCCACAATACAGAGATAAGATGATCAGCTTTAACAATTGGCTTAAACTCTGGTGTCATTCAAAGGGGATCCAATGTCTGTCTGCCTGGGATGACATGCTGGACAGCTTGCACCTGTCACCCTGGGATTCGGATATTGGCAAAGGCTCTTGCCACCCCATAGTGCCTTTTTAGGCAAGGCTCAAATTCTAAACCTACCACCCTAGAACACAAAAAGGAAAAAACTAAGGGTAATGCTGCTCAATGCCAGAAGTCTAAATCTCAAAATGCAGGCCCTTCTCAGTATGGAGAACATCGATGTCTGTGCAGTGACAGAAACCTGGTTCAGGGCTCCTGAGAGCACCCCAGCACTATCAGGTTTTACCTCTTATCGGACAATACCAAGAAAGGAGGTATCCATATTCATCAAAGACACCCACACCTCAAGACTGGTGGCAACGCACGATGCATCGGAGACCATCCAGGTGCAATTAACCATAGGCAAGACTGCTCTGCAGGTTGTAGCATGTTACAGGCCACCCTCACAAACTCAGGAACCTCACATGGCCTTCCTGAAAATGCTAGAGGGGATAAATGTATCACCAAACACCATCATACTAGGTGACTTTAATTACCCTAATATAGACTGGGAACACTACTCAAGCCCAAACACCCTAGCCCAAAAGTTCCTGGAATTCATAAACTCAAATGCCATGGAACAACTAGTCACCATCCCCACAAGAGGAGAAAACATACTTGATCTCATCATCACAACACATGGGGGCACAATGTTCAACACGAAGTATACCCCTCACTGGTGAGATCAGATCACAAACTAATCTCGCTGGAGGTCCTCATCCCACCCCACCTGAAATAAAAAGACCACAGTAAAGAACTGCTGAATCACTTACAAATGCCTTCTACCAGCACCTGCAGGACTGCATGGATAAGGCAATCCCAAGCAAAACAAAGACTCTTAGCCATAAACAAACTCTACAACAAAAGGAGGAAGCTACTACAAGATAGAGCAAAATCCTTAAAAGGTAAGACACCCTTGATCACTATAAGTAAAAAAGAGCTCTCATAAAATCATCCAAAGCAAATTTTGAGAGAAAAATAGCTAAAGACTCAAAAGACAATCAGAAGGCCTTCTTTAGCTATGTTAGAAACCTGGGAGGAAACTCCCAGATATGCTCAGAACTAGTTCAAAATGATGTGAAGATTACTGATCCTACAGACATTGCCAACATACTGGCTGACAGGTTCAGTATTGCAGCCCCCAAACATCTCAGAACTGCTCTCTCCAAAGCAAAAACACAGCATCCATGGGACCTGATGGTGTCCAAACCCACAGCTAGGACAGCTGTTTAATCATAGTCTTACCTCTGGATACCCAGGAGTGGCACACTGCAACTGTGGTCCCGCCATGGAGAGGATCATAATGGACCTCATAAATAAAGACATAGGGAATTTGCAGACTTTGGATCCATCCCAGTTTGGCTTTGTCAAAGGCAGATCATGCCTTCTAAACTTGGTTAAACAGTCACCAAAGCCATTGATGAGGAAAGGCAGTCCATACAGCCTACCTCGCTGGCAAAGGCCTTTGATACAATACCCCACTCGGGTATCATTGAAAAACTCATCAGCTTAAATGTTAACCCATACATCACAAGATGGGTTGCAACTGGCTGAGTGACAGAACCCACAGGGTCAGAGTTGCTGGCCAGACAGCCATCTCCAAGCTGTCACAAGTGGTAAGTGGTGCAGCAGTCCTGGGCCCACTTCTGTTAGCATCTACTTTTCGAAAGTACAAGCAAACACAGGAGGGTTATGGCTGACAAAGTTTGCAGATGACTGCAAACATCTGACACAGATATCCTTCAGAAGGGTCTCACAGAAACGGATAACTGGTGCCAGAGCCATGGCCTAAAGTTAAATGCCAAAAAGCTACCAAATAGGTGGCAATCCACTGAGTACAGAAGAAGTTATCAGGGACCTGGGGACCCAGGTTGATAGTAGTCTGTCATTCGACACCCATGTAGCTAAAGTAGTTAGGAAGACCTTCTACATTGCCCACCTTATCATGAAGGGATTCTCATCTAGATCAAGGGAGGTCATAGTCTCCTATACTCATCACTCATCAGACCAATGATTGAAATGTATCTGACCCGACACTTGCAGCAGCTGGAGAGGCCACAAAAGTTCCTCACCAAAAGGATAAAGGGTCTCAAACATCTGTCCTATGCTGCCCGACTGAAAGAACTCCAGCTCTATTCAGTCGCTTACCACTTGCTCAGAGGTGACCCCTTGCCTAACATACAAGGCCATGTCAAACCCAGATTTGATGAATATGCTTCACCTCAAAAATCTAGATCCCTTGTTCAAGAGAAATCTTGACCAATGGATGTGTCACTGCTCAACAGAGGCACAGCAAAATAATGGGTATAGTTCCAAATGCCCTCGGGCAGATAGCCTAGTATGAACCTATGAACCTATGAACCTATGAAAATCCAGAGCTTTAACACTAAACTAATGAAAAAATATATACCCTCAAGCTCCGGAAGTCACACTCCCATTCAATCTTGAAGAGTGGCAAACAAGTTCTGAGGTAATTCAGTGATCACGAGCACTGTCGGTAAGGGAGGAGCTTGACAGTCAAATCCTAGTATCTAAAGAAAGTGGCCAGGTTGGATCCGAGGGTCAGATCCGAACCCATTTGTTGAGGAAGGAATGAAAATGACAACATCAGATCTATTCTTACCCAAATACCTAGCCACAGACAGATGCTAAAACAGAAAAAGGAAGTACTATTTGGCATTCAGAAATTACTGAAGTCATAAAAACAAGTCTACACTAAACAAACTGCATGAACTACTTACTCTCCTATCAAATCTTCCAGAATTAACTAAGAACTCAGCCTGGCCTCATACATGGAAAACAACAATTAGGTATTCTTTCAATTCAACAGCATATGAAAAGGACAATTGAGAATTTAACACATTGGCAATAAACAATCAAGTCGTCAGATGACCACAGGACATAACAAATGTGCTTGCAGATGGATTTTACAATAAGCAAAGAAATATTTCAAAATACTATATGTGATGCTATGCAGTAGTGCCAGCTGTAGTGCAGGACATGTGAAAAATATGCCAACATAGCCAGCTGGAGTTTTGTAAACGATTATATGTAATTTGAATATCAAACTGATTAGTATAGATGTTTGTATTAAAAACGTATTTGTAAAGCTGCTTGTGTTAAAAATGTATCACAGGGGGTCCTGCTGGACAGAAAAGAAATATACATGTATGTCAGGTTATATTGTTATAACTGCTGAAATGCATACATTTTAACAGATGATACTAGAAGGGAAGGGGTTAAGCCCAGCCCTGCTAACCTTAAGAAAAACAGCCTCAAATTAAATGACTTGGTTTAGGCCATAAAGACTCTATGTCACAGATCTGAAGGTAGCCAGATCTCTATGAAAAGCCCTTCTGCAGGAAGCATAGAAGTGTTGGAATTGTTTTATAGCTTCCAGATGCTGTATTAAGCCTTAGCAAAGTTCTACATGTGTATTGTGACACATCTGTGCCAAATCCTGTCTCAGTTGCTAGTGAAGAAGTAGAGTCGGAACCAGGTTACCAGATGTGACGTTATTCTGTAGCCAGCACTGAAACTGTATTTAGATACTAGTGAGAGATGTGTCAGTGGCATTCAGCACTCTGTTATTGGAACTGACAACAAAGAAACTCATTCATTTCATCTTGCCTTGCACTAGCAAGTAAGTAGGGAACAAACAGTAATTCTTCAGTCAGTTAAGAAAATATAGTGAGATTATTTAAATATTGTTTTCTGCATCTGTCTGAATCTTTCCATCTGTGTTATTTTTATATTTCCTGTGAAATAAAACTCTGGTGTTTATTGTGAATAGATATTCAGTGCGGTATTATTTATTTTTAATTCAATATATCTAGACTTTTAATTGTGGCTGGTCTTTTAGACAATATTTTAACCTTTGAGAGTACCTGCATTTATTTAGTGGCACTGTGGTTACACACTCCTGAAAGTCTTGCTGCTTGGTTAACACTACCATTTGTATAAGTATTAATTTTACTAAGAGTAAATGGGTGCTCTGTTAAGAGCCTTAGAGTAGCTGGTTTTGTTTATGTTCTTGTGGCAGTTTATCTGCATTATAGTCTGGATGGAGGTAGCGAAGCAGGTAATCTGTGTCAGCCTTTCCTAGGTGTGTTTGTGTGTGAAAATCAAATCCCAAAGAGTGTGTGTGTGTGTCAGCTGCTTTGAAAGGGACACAGACCACTGATTTCATAAAGAGGGTGGTGAAGGACTTGGCTTGGAATACTCAGCTGAGGATTCAACTCCAGCCCCAGGTCTATAGTGTGCATTCCCTTTGTGGTCTTAAGGGAAATTGTGTTAAGTGCAGAGAGCTGCATCTGAAAATACTGTGTGCCTATTCTTTCCTCAGTGAACATTCCCCATCGATATGAAAATGTACTGCAACAGGAAAATTTAAAAAAAAGTTCCAGAGGACCAGACAACACATCAGTGGTTTCCTATGTGGGGTGAAGGAAAACCAGAAAAAGAAGTTATGTCTTACCATAATGTTCCATTAGTGTTGTTCATCTTCTTTCATTCATCACTGCTGGGTTCAGTTCCAAGCCCTCAAAACTGAGTCGGCCTTTTTACCAAGTATGAACGAGCCAAAAAACTCTTAGGTTCATAGGTTCATAGGTTTATACTAGGCTATCTGCCCTAAGGCATTTATAAGCCTAGCCCAAAGTTTTGTGGCTTACGCCACCCCTTATGTTAAAAAATACTGTGCCCATTAGTTTGTTGTGGCTCTGTCCAGCAGTGACACAGAGATGATTCCCGGGGTAAACCTATGATCTCCCATTCACTGGTCAAGATTTCTCTTGAACAGAGCCAGCGAGGTGCTCTGCCTCACATGGACCGGGATTTTATTCCACAGCATAGGGAGTCTCTGGGTGACAAATCTATCCCTCCAGCATGTCCTATTTATATCCGTGTTAAGGTTTAAGTCGCTTGCTCTAGTGGATCTGGTAGATTTGGATTTTTTGAGGTGGAGCATGTCCATTAATTCTGGGTTGGACATGGCCTTGTATGTCAGGCACAGGTCACCTCTGAGCAGGCGGTATGCGACTGAATAGAGCTGGAGTTTCTTCAGTCTGGCAGCATATGACAGATTTTGGAGTCCCTTTATCCTTTTGGTGAGGAACTTTTGGGGTCTCTCCAATTGCTGCAGGTGTCGGGTGAGATACATCCCGAATGGGGCATTGTACTCAATCATTGGTCTGATAAGTGAAGAGTACAGGGGAACAATGACCTCACTTGATCTGGATGTGAATCCCTTCATGATCAGGTGGGCAATGTAGAAGGTCTTTCTAACCACTTTAGCAATGTGAGTGTCAAAAGAAAGGCCACTGTCAACCTGGGTCCCCAGGTCCCTGATAACCTCTTCTGTGCTTAATGGATTGCCACCTATATGGTAGCTTGGGGTTACCTTGTTTTTCCCGAAGGGTATGACTATACATTTTTTGGCATTTAACTTCAGGCCATGGCTCTGGCACCAGTTATCAGTTTCTGTGAGACCCCTCTGAAGGATATCTGTGTCTGATGTACTTTCCACTATGGCACCCAGTTTGCAGTCATCTGCAAACTTTGTCAGCCATAATCCTCCTATGTTTGCCTGTACTTCTGAGAAGTAGATGCCGAACAACAGGGGGCCAAGGACTGAGCCCTGTGGGATACCACTTGTGACCGGCTTGGAGTCTGACATGGCGCGAGCAACTCTAACCCTGTGGGTTCTGTCCTTTAGCCAGTTTGCAACCCATCTTGTGACATATGGGTTTACATTTAAGCTGGTAAGTTTCTCTATAATACCCAAGTGGGGTATTGTGTCAAAAGCTTTTGCAAGGTCAAGGTAGGCTGTATGGACTGCCTTTCCCTCATCAATGGCCTTGGTGACTGTTTCGAAGAAGTCGACCAAGTTCAAAAGGCATGATCTGCCCTTGACAAAGCCAAACTGGGTCGGGTCCAGTGTCTGCAAGTCCCCTATGTCTTTGTTTATGAGTTCCATTATGATCCTCTCCATAGCTTTGCAGACCAGGCTTGTTAAGCTTATGGGGCGGTAATTTCCAGGGTCCGTAGAGGTACCGCCTTTGTGGAGTGGGACCACAGTTGCCGTATGCCACTCCTTGGGCACGTATCCTGTGGTAAGGCTAAGATTAAACAGCTGCCTTATATGCGGGTTTAGTTCCTCATTGAGTTTGTGTAGCACACAGCCGGGGACACCATCCGGTCCCATTGATGCTGTGTTTTTAGCTTTAGAGAGAGCAGCTTTCACCTGCGCATTAGAGATGTCTGGGAGGCTACACTCCGCTGGGATAGTTATCTCTCCTTTTGGGGGGGAGAAGTTTGCACTGTACCTGTCTGCCAGTATGTTGGCAATGTCTGTGGGTTCAGTGATTTTTGTATCATTATGGACTAATTCTGCGCATGTCTGGGAGTTTCCACCCAGGTTTCTAACATAGCTGAAGAAGGCCTTATGATTGTCTTTTGAATCTATTGCAATTTTTCTCTCAAATTTGGCCTTGGATGATTTTATGAGTGCTCGTATTTTTTTTACTAATAATGATCAAGGGTGTCTTCTCTTTTATGGATTTTGCTCTATCATGTAACAGCTTTCTCCTCTTATTGTAAAGTTTGTTTATGGCTGGGGTCCACCAGACTGGATGTTTGCCCTTGGTGGAAAGAGTCTTGGTTTTATTAGGGATTGCCTGATCCATGCAGTCCTGGAGGTGTTCGTAGAAGGCATTTGTAAGGGCTTCCGCAGCTTGGGTTGTGGTTTCCACTGGCTCGGGGGCCTTGAAGGATACCACACCAGTCTTGAGTAGTGTGAAGTTTGCTTTAGAGAAGTTCTTCACTGTGGTCTTTTTTGTTTGGGGTGGGGGCGGGATGTGGATATCCAATGAGATAAGTTTGTGATCTGATCTCACCAATGAGGGATATACTTCCAGTGTGGAGCATTTTGTCCCCATGTTTGTGATGATGAGATCTAGTATATTTTCCCCTCTTGTGGAAACAGTGACTAGTTGTTCCATGGCATTTGAATTTATGAACTCCAGGAACCTTTGGGCTAGAAAGTTGGGGCTTGAGTAATGTTCCCAATCTATATTCGGGTAGTTGAAGTCACCCAATATAATGGTGTTTGGAGATACATTTATACCCTCCAGTGTCTTCAGGAAGGCTGTGTGGGGTTCCTGAGTTTGAGAGGGTGGCCTGTAGCATGCTACAAATTGTAGAGCAGTTTTGTCTATGGTTAATTGCACCTGGATGGTTTCCGATGCTTGTGCATTGCCACCAACCTGGAGGTGTGGGTATCCTTGATGAATATGGATACACCCCTCCTTTTGTGGTGTGGTCGGGTTTTGGGGCGGGCATGATATGAGGTAAAACCTGATAGTGCCGGGTGCTCTCAGGAGCCTTAAACCAGGTTTCAGTCACAGCACAGACATCGATGTTCTCCATACTGAGAAGGGCCTTGAGAGCGTGCATTTTGAGATTTAGACTTCTGGCATTGAGCAGCATTACCCTTAGTTTCTTCCCATTTTTTGTTTTCTAGGGTGGTAGGTTTAGAATTTGAGCCTTGCCTAAAAAGGCACTATGGGGGTGGCAAAAGCCTCAGCCAATATCCGGAATCCCAGGGGTGACAGGTGCAAACCGTCCCTTGTGAAGCAGTGTGGCTTGTCAAGCATGTCATCCCAGGCAGACAGACACTGGATCCCCTTTGAATGACACCAGAAATTAAGCCAATTGTTAAAGCTGATCATCTTGTCTCTATGTTGTGGCATCATTCTTGGTGAAGGAAGGATACTGCTCAGGGTCAGGGTCATACCTGCCTGGGCTACATAATCAGAGAGCTCCTCTATGTCTCTTTTCATGTAGTCCAGGGAGGTACGTCTCAGGTCGTTCACACCAGCATGGACAATGACTGTGTCATATTTGTACTTGCTGTGGAGTGACCAGAGTGCTTGTGTTATGTGGCAGATTCTAGCGCCCGATAGGCAGCTTACTGTGACCCTCTCCTTGTTCAGCCTGGTGAGTGGGACGTCAGTGTGTCTGACTATGGAGTCACCTATGACAAGTATGTTTGGTGTTGTATTTGGCCTTAAGGGCTGTGACTGCTTTGCACACTGATTTTGTGGTTTATGTGTTGCCTGTGGTGTGTCATGAGGTGGCAGTTGCTTGGATGTCTGCTTTGGAGGCCTCTGCTGTTTAGGTAAATTTTGCTCAGAGCCCCGAGTATGACTTTGTGTGTTTATGTGTTTGATTCATTGTTGTGATAGCTTTATGTGAGACTGGTTTTGTGGTGTGTGTAGTTGCCTTCTCCTCCTGTCTGGTCTTGCCAGTCCTGAGTTGAGAGAGCTCAGCCTCCAGTTTGGCTAAATAGCTGCATCTCTCGCAAGTATTTGTGTTATGTGGGAGGAGGAGAGGGTTGTCAGTGTACATGAGGCAATTGTAACATTGCCTCAATATTCCCAAATTCACCAACTGGACAGGAGAGGACGCCAGCATCTGGCCCTTCGACATACTAGAGAAATTTAGAAGTTAGGGGTGTAACTGAATAAGACAGGACTTAGTAAGGAAGTGGGTACTCCTGGGGGGGGTTTGCTAGTGAGGGACTTTGTATAATACAGAAGTGCTAAACCTGAAAAGAAGATGCTTTTAAGACAAGTAAAAGCTTTTAGGAACAAGTGCTGCGCTTTTTAGTTAAGGGATATACTGTTTAGATTACTAGTAGAGCAGTTCTAAGGGAAAAAATGAAGAGCAGACTTTATGGAGCCAGAAAAAGTTTAATCTTGTTAAACCGGCGCTGCCCGATGCTGCTCTAGTGGCAACTCTGCGCTAAATCGCCAATAAAACTACAGTTTCAAGTCAGTAACCACTCCCACGGGGGCAGGGAAGCAGCTCAATGTTTATCACTGCCACTGATCAACAGAGAGACTTTCCTTTAGCCCAAGCAAAAATGGCCTCACAGAAACTTACAAAACAGTTCAAGAACAGCAAGCCTGTAACTTGAACTTTTTTAAATCTCAGAAAAGTGGGGAAAAAAGCAAGATTTTTTGTTTTTGTTTTTTCAGAGATAGCAGAGGTCCACAAGTAATATCAAGTTATAACAGTGCAGTAAATGACCCCACACAAGAGTGCTAGGTCAAAGACAGAAAATATGCAAGTTTTGAGAAAAACGATTTTAAAATTAAGTGCAAACAGGAAATTCAGTATACAGCTTTTGGTTGTGCTCTAAATACAGCTACTAATGCAGAAATCAAGTTTAACAAGCCAGAAAATGCTCAAACTAGGCAGCTATGCAGAAAAAACTTATCAAATAAACAGAGGAAAAATACTTAAAATCTCAAAAGTGGCTCCTTTCTTCTCTCAGTGTTTTCTCCTCTTGGTGGGTGCTTCACCAACAGCCAACAAGCCTGAAAAGACGCCAAAACCACGAGGTAACTAGGTTTTAAGAGAGGAAGATGAAGGAGTTTTGGAAATGACCCCTTTTGGCCAATAAAACTACAGTTTCAAGTCAGTAACCACTCCCACGGGGGACAGGGAAGCAGCTCAATGTTTATCACTGCCACTGATCAACAGAGAGACTTTCCTTTAGCCCAAGCAAAAATGGCCTCACAGAAACTTACAAAACAGCTCAAGAACAGCAAGCCTGTAACTTGAACTTTTTTAAATCTCAGAAAAGTGGGAAAAAGCAAGATTTTTTTTTGTTTTTTTTTTCAGAGATAGCAGAGGTTCACAAGTAATATCAAGTTATAACAGTGCAGTAAATGACCCCACACAAGAGTGCTAGGTCAAAGACAGAAAATATGCAAGTTTTGAGAAAAAAATGATTTTAAAATTAAGTGCAAACAGGAAATTCAGTATACAGCTTTTGGTTGTGCTACAAGTTAGCTTGAGCTACGTTTCTACCCAGAATGCCCTTCACCCTGTTACCTCAGATCGAGTTTGCTAGAGAAAGAGAAGTAAAGCCAAGGTCACTTCTGCGCAAATACCCTAGGACACCACTTGGACCTAAAGCATCCCCCAGGAGCCTTTGTAGGGGGAAGGAGGGTGGGAAGAGATGAACGAAAGAAGCTGAACAACACAAATGGAACGTTATGGTAAGACATAACTTCATTTGATGTTGTTAATCTTCTTTTCATTCATCACTGATGGTAAACAGTCCCAAGCTACCTTGAGGTCCATGGGCGGCCCTTATGGAAGAACATTCCTGAGTACCATTGAGTCGAAGGCAGCTCTCCCTCTAGAGACCAAGTCCAATTTGTAATGATTGATAAATGTTTGAGCCTTAGTCCAAGTAGCTGCTATGCAAATGTCATCAATGGAAGCCCTGGAATGGAAAGCTACAGATGTTGCCATAGATCTAGTGGAGTGAGCTTTAACTTTTGTCATAGGTTTGTTACTGAGGGAATAGATGAAATGTATGCAGTCCCTTAATGTAACCTTGGAAACAGCATCTCCCATTCTGGACCCAGAAAAGGAGATGAAAAACTGTTCAGACTTATGGATAGGTTTGGTCCTGTCTAGGTAAAATCTTGGTTGCCTATGTACATCCAAGGAGTGAAGTCAGTACTCTCTTCTATTGGAAAAATCTGGGAAGAACACTGGTTGGGCAATGGTCTGCTTAATGGAAAATTCAGAAACAACTTTGAGAAGGAAGGATGGATTCTTCCGAAGTTATACTCTGTCTTTATGGAAGACCAGATAGGACCTCTTGATACACAATGCCTGCAGCTCCGAGACCCTTCTGACACACGTGATGGCTACCAAGAATAAAGATTTCCAAGACAGAAACTTTAGGTCACACTTCACAGCAGGTTCAAAAAGTTTTTGAGTCAAAGACTGAAGGACTAAAGTGAGGTTCCATGGTTCCACAGACTATCTGACAAGAGGACTGATATGAGAGATTCCCTTGAGGAAGGCCCTTGCATAAACTTAAAGAGATAAGAGGGGTGCCATCTATACCATTGTGGAAATTAGAAATTGCCACTAGGTGTACTCGTACGGTAGAAGCAGAGGCTCCATTATCAAAAAACGTAGCCCAGTATTGAAGCACCGCAGTTACTGGAGCCGAATACGGGTCTAGCATGTTATCCTTAGACCAGATGGAGAACCTTTTCCATTTATCCTGATATAGTCTTCTGGTGGATGATTTATGAGAGGTCAGAATGATGTCTCGTAGAGGCGATGAGAGATTAGCTTGCCAGGCAACTAACGGAAGTGGAGAAACCAAGCTGTCAGCTTGAGACTGGATAGATTTGGGTGGCTCAACCCTTGGGGGTGAGTAATCAGATCTGGAAGTGGGTCCAGAATCCACGGTGGGTATACTAGGTGAGGCCAAAGGAAGGGGAACCAAACTTGTCAAGGCCAGAATGGCGCTAAGAGGATCACCTTACATCTCAACCGAAGAGCTTTCTTTGGAAATTGTAGAATCAGGGAAATGGGAAGGTAGGCATAAAGAAGTCCCATGGGCCAGTCGTGGATTAGAGTGTCCCTCTGGGAGAAGAAGGGCAAAATAGCTGCTGCATTTGTTGTTTGAAGGGAAGGTGAAAAGATCGCAGCAAGGCTGGCCCCAGTGGCTGTAGATTTCTGTCGCCACCTCGGAATTGAGGGACCACTCGTGAGGCAGGAGGATGCATCTGCTCAGTTTGTCCGCAATTACGCTGGAGTTCCCCAGGATATGTGTTGCTATCAGAAAGCGGTTGGAAGCCATCGCTCACTGCCAAATTCTTGTGGCTTCTCGACACAGGGGGATAGGACTTGGTTCCTCCTTGTGTGTTGATATACCAGACCACTGACATATTGTCTGACTGAATTGCAATTGTCCCGGAAGGGAGAGCTGAATGAAAGGCCTGCAATGCTAACAGCACTGCTCTCAGTTCCAGAACACTGATATGCAGGTGGGCCTCTGAGGTGGACCATGTGCCTTGCACTGTTTTTCCCTGGAAATGGTCGTCCCCAACCTGAACAGGGAAGCATCCATAGTTAAAATAAGACAAGTTTTGCTTGGTTTGTTGTTGTGCCATAGACTCTTGGAGCTGTGCGGTGGTGAGAACTAAGAATTAATTATCCTATTCCTGAATCCTGACCTAGTCCACAAAAGTGGATCATTAATCATGAAAAAATGTATTTCTTCTGCTGCAGCTGCTTCTTCCCCCAGCTCCTCCTGCACCTCCAGTACCATCACCAGGTAAATAAAAAAAGATAAGAATGGAATAGCTGCTCTTTATACTACCGTAAGTTTAATAACCTGCCTTTTTTCATTTAAACTATTAAATGACAAAGAAATTCAAACATGAATGAAAGCAGAAACGTAACTGCACTTAGCAAGTTGGCAAGTACCAGACTGTTCTGCAGCTTACCTCCTTTTCTTCCACTACCCTCACAAGAACTTGCAAATCAAAATATAAAATAAAAACAGTGCAGATACTTAATTATTTTGTTGACCAATAGATTGCCACATCTATATTTTAGTAAGAAACATGCATCCCTACTAAGCAATGTGCTAAGGTTCATTATTTTATTTGAGTAGAGTGGTTTGTGTATTAAGCAGATTTCTAATTCAAATGTCATATTTTATTTGATGGCAGCTCCTTTCATATTTTATTTGATGGCAGCTCTGTGTGTTTATTTGATGGCAGCTCCTTTCCTATCTTATTTGATGGCAGCTCTGTGTGTTTATTTGATGGCAGCTCCTTTCATATTTTATTTGATAGATGGTGTGCTAAGTCTATTTTCATTGTGGGACTGTATTGCTTTGTTTAGCAGATGTCTATTAGTGTTTGTACTATAAAATGTAAAATAAAAGTTTCAAAGAAATCCAAATAATCATTGGAGAAGTAAAGCAGTATGAACATTACAGTGTTTATGGTAAATGGGGAGAAACAGCAAAGTAATGGGACACTGAAATGGCTGCAGGGGGGACTCTGGGGCCATATTTTTGTCATCTGTTCTTCAATTTACATTTGAAAGGGGGTATCCCACAATTCTGTTGGAGTGGGTGGGGTTTCATAATTATGTATGCAAGTTTTATGTTAATCAGCATAACGATTTTTACCTATTTTTCATGAACCTTTTCCAGATTTTTGATTTTTCCAGGTTGAGAGGTATGCCGAAGTCTCAAGTTCTGAGACCAGAAGTAATGGAGTAAAATCCAGTTTTGTCTGTAAAATGCTCGGTGCCGAGGTGGCACTTGGAGATGAAACAATCGGTTCCAAAATCATAACTGATGAAGGTATCGAAGGTGTGCCCTGAGCTGAAGTAGCCACAGGTGCCGAAGTCAAAATAGGCATGGTGAGGTCTATAATCAGTGCTGGAGACAGGACCGGTGCCAAAACTGGCACTGGTATTGAAGGTTTCGAGATGCTCGGAGCCGAGTAAGATGGAGCTATAGAGGAAGATTTATGCTCCGAAGACAACTTTGGGACCACTAATTGCACAAGCTTACCATGATCACCCGATGGTGAGAAGGGAACCGAGTGGGACCTCTTTTTGTCTTTAGTAGGAGAGGTTGAGACCTCCAGCGCAGAAATTGCCTCTGAAAAGGGAGACTTAAGTAACCCTTCCAGGATCAGTTTATTTTTGCGCTCATTAAGAGTGCATTGAGTGAAACTCTGACAAATGTCACAAGGAGGCTGCACTGAAAGGTGGGGCACCCCCAAAAAGTATACACAATCATTGTGAGAATCACTATTAGGTAACTTGCCATTACATGACACACAATGCTTAAAACCTGAAGTACCTTTCTTATCCGACATCTTGATAGAGAGACACCACAAACCAACAGTATAACCAGTCAGAACAAATAAGTCACAACTGAACCAGTACAGTGATATGTAGGAGAGAAAACAGAAACACCTTACTAAAACTAATCCTAACAGGTTAGACCGGAAAGAAAAATACTAGCTATGGTATTGAAGGAATACCACAAGGGTAAGGGAGGAAAGGTCGTACCAACAATGGTACTTGACAGTTTACCAATAGTAACAACGGGTAGAGTAGAGAGGAAAAAAACAAGGTCTGACAGATCAAAACACACTAGAAATGCTATTCGCACAATAAAAAAATGAAGATATCAAAAGTTTTTCACACAAATATCAAATAAAGTTCCACTTAGTTGAGAGCTCGGCTGAAACGTGGCTTTATGGCTATGTGGCAAACGAGATCTGAGGTAACACGGAGAAGGGCATTCTGGGTAGAAACTTAGCTCAAGATTTTTTTGGCTGGCGTGAGCTTGGTAAAAAGGCTGACTTGGTTCTGAGGGCTCAGAACTGAACCCATCAGTGATGAATGGAAAGAAGATTAACAACATCAGATTAAGCTCTTATCAATTATGCTATACAAAATTTTAGCACATGATCTACAGCAACAAGAAATATATATAGTGGCATGACTTCACAAGGGGGTGGTATATCAGACCCAAACAAGTTTAGAAGTATGAACTTTAGTTAGGAAGCTTCTTAACAAGCAATACCAGTAAGTACACAGGAATCCAACCAAATGCAACATGCAAATTAGTTCCAGCATTCAAATTGCTCAAGGGTATTTTATTTCAGTTGTCCTACAATTCTTACTATAAGACCATTAAAGTTTATAGACTACTATGAATCTTCCAAAGTATTGGATAAGGATTATTCATTCATACAAATGTACATAGTTCGCATGGGAAAATGTTAGGTACTGTAGTTTTTTTTTTACTACTTGATTATATGTTTTCACTTATATATTCAGTTAGGTTAGAATCATCTGCTTGCTACTGCATTAACTACATTGCTGTATTAAAACTTATGATGAAATATAGATTAGATTATCTGCAGTCACTCTCTTTTATCTCTACAAATATAAATGATTAGAAGAGAAATTAAAAACAGAGACACGCTTCTTGCATATATGTATCTTTCAAAAGACAATATAAATAATTTGAACCAAAACTGTAAGAGGTGATAACCTTCATAGCAGAAGAGAAGTGAAGAGGAGTAGCCATATTATGAAAGAAAATTATTTGATGCCTAGAATCTAATCTGGTTTTAGTAAAAGAAACAGAACGTTTACTGTGATTACTGTGAAATATCAAAAGAGATTATATATTCTGGCTATTATGCACTGGATACCAGGCTTGGGGGTAATGTTCACAAGCTACTGAACACTCAGATAATATTAAGGACTGTCTAATTTTAGCAGTAGAGCTTGACTGTATTGAGTGTTGGTAATACACAAGGCATGAGGTTTGATCCTGACCAATGCTTGCGTGGAGTTCACAAGTTTTCCCTGTCTCTATGGTAATCCATTCACCTCCCAAAAATAGTGTGTGTTTTCACTTAAAGTGGAACAAAACCTGAATGGAGCCATGGACAGTAACAGGGAATCTAAGTAGTGCATACTGGGGAAAAGCTATAGAGACAAACTGCTTTAGGCATCAGCTGTGATATACATATTCTGTAAATAGAAGAACAGGGATCACACACTGTGCACTGTGTCAGGGCTACAAAACTTATGGTGCAAAAAGTGGCGCTCTAGGTGATATGGTCATGTTGACCAATGCTGCCAAAAATGGGCATGGGTATTTTACAGTGATGAGTGGGTTGAGTACCTAGCATAGTCTGATCCATACCATGTACCAATGCTAATGGTGGTAGGAGTCTATGTGCCTCAAAAGTCCAGTATTTGCTGCCATAAAGTCCAGCAGCCCTGTGTTACAAAGCTACTGGCCAACCAGTGTCTGACTGCCCAGCTTGGGTTACCTGGGATGGTGAAAGCTGGACAAAAAAATCATCAATAAAACTACCAAACAGGAGCTAGGATTGCTGCACTCAGTACAGGTTCATACTGACAGGATGCAGTTTGGAGTTTGGTAACATGATGGTCAGGAGGAGGCTGGACAGCCTGTGTATCAATCTAACAAGATGGAAGGGCAGTGCAACAAAACCATTTGAATTATGGACCAGAATCTATGGCTCAGGGGAAAAAAGGACTAGAAATGGTATGTGAATTGTTGTGAAGACTCCAGAAGACAGTGAGGGATGCCATCAGAATTATAGACCTGTGGCAATCAGATTCCAGTATAAAAATAGGGCAGTATGCATAATCTCAACCTATGCCCCACAGCAGTATTATGATAGCAAGGAAAAAAGTACATTCAGGCAACTAGATAAAGCAGGACAGCACTATATGTTCATACCAGGGCAGACAGAAGAGGATATGAGGACTACCTGGGTCTGCATTCTGTCTAGGTTGGAGGATGCCTTTTTCAAATGTTTTGAGATCCCACTTGCTAAGACCAGTCTATATGGTAGTGGGAGGTGGGGTCCTCAAGGTTTTTGTGGGGTTCTGAAATGCTACACCAACTTTGGAAAAATTAAAACAGTCTATGAAGAGATTCTAGTGGAATCGCCAACTTGAATGAAGATGGGCTGATTAACAATTTACATGAGTTTCTGACCATCACAAACTGTTCTTCTTCTTCTTCATCTTTCAGCTTTTCCCGGTCAGGGGTCGCCACAGCAGATCACCTTGTCCGCTCATGATTGGCAGTGCAGTTTTACTGTGTCAAGTTGCCAGCCCGGCGCCCAACCTTCAACAGAAGGCACACAAACGCACGCACTCACGCCTAGGGCCAATTTAGAGTGTCCAATCCACCTACAGCATGTCTTTGGGATATGGGAAGAAACCAGAGCACCCAGAGGAAACCCACGCAACCACAGGGAGGACATGCCAACTCCGCACAGAAGGCACCCCAGCCAAGGATCAAACCGGAGAACTTCTTGCTGTGAGGCGGCAACGCTAACCGCTGCACCATCGTGGACACCCGACCATCACATACTCTAAACTATGAAATTTCTTTGGCATTCCAAAACCACATAAAAATCTTGAGGACCCCCCCATATAGACCTGTCATAGAAAGCAGGAGCTCCATAACAGAGCCCATTTACATTTACTTGGAAGTTCAAAAAAAACCTCTTCCCAGAAAGGAAAAAATAATTTGTACTGGACTCAATGGATTTTCTGAAAAAGATCATGAACATAACTACCAACTGGGAAGCTATCCTCATAATAGTAGAAGTTGAGGCCTTACACATGACACTCCCTCACAATTACCGTTTCACTACAGTCATCAAAGTCTATAACAGAAAATGGGAAGCTTTACTATGTTACAGATTTTGTAGGCAAACTTCTGAACTTGCTTCTGAGGAACTACTAATTCCAAGTCAAAGGACATTCCTTCACACACACCACAGGGATAGCCATAGGTGCGGCCATGACCCTAAGCTTGGTAAACACTGTATTAGTGATATGGAAGAAAGAAAGCATCTACTAATCCCTGTTTTATGCCCACATGAGCTGCTACTTCAGATTTATTGACAACATATTCATTATATGGAGCAGCAATCTCGACAGCCTGAAGCTTTTCATTCAATGTATCGACAACTCCATAAACTTCCTCAGACTCATGACATATTACAGTTATGTGAATTTTCTGGCTCTCAAAATCCCAACATCAATTGCCTCATCAACAATATCTATCAGAAAGCTATCAGGGTCCACCTGTGGCTAAACAACAGCAGCATGCACCCACACAGAACAAAGGTAATCAACATAAAAAACACAAGGCCTTTGAATTGCCAGGGTACCCAAGGAACTAGAAGCCTTGACCAAGAACATTGTTGACCAAACACGTTCTCCATCAAATACTCAACCTCAAGATCAACTGGAAGAAAGATAATCACTATCCCCACTTAATAACCCAACAGACTACCTACATAGAGAGCTAAGAAGCCTCAACTTACAGAGGAACAATGACACCTGGACCTCCATCATCCTCATCATCACTTAATCTACAACTACTCGGAGATCAAATGAGCTATCCAAGATAACTAGTGTATCATAACCGAAAACTGGATCCTCAATAAGATACCACCCCAACAACCAAAATTCACCATCATGAAAAGCAAGAGCATCCAGGTTTATGCTGAAAACTCCCACCACCCTCAGAATAATGATGACTGGAAAAAGGACATTCCCATGCACTCCCCACACTGCAGTTATTTCAAGTATATGAGCAGCAGCTTCCGTTTCTAGTGGCCAAATACCAGAAATCATACCCCAGCCACCTCTATGGGAACTGCAGCATAGATACAGTTATCTAAAGGGTTCAATGTGATCACTGGCAAGCATTTTACATTGGGAAGACCATTACCAAACTTAAAACCAGGACAGCCCAGACTGACTCAAACATCAGAAATGACACACTGAAGAACTTGTAGAACAGTATTGTAGGACTGTATACATATCTGCTGACCTCACAATATGCAAGTGTAATGAACATTTTAAAACATGAGGAGAATAAGTCTAAGATGACTTCCCTGCTTAGTTGAGCAGAAGCATATTGGTGTCAAGCAGGAATGGAAATCAAACAGAAGTCGATAAAAATCAGGCAGCAACTGAGTGTGCCAAAAAAAACAAAAGAAAGAATATTAGGTGAAGGATCAGATGAGAAAGCAAGAAATGTAGAAAATGCATAAATATAGTTGCAAGTATAGAAAACTCTTGGAATGGTTAAGGAGGGTGAAGTTAAACCAAAAGATGATAGGTTAATATTGACAGCCCAAGATAGTGGGCTACGTACATGTTGGTTTAAGTTCATAGAACAAGTGGGAGGAAACAGACAAATGTAGGTTTTGTAAAACAGAATTGGAAACAGTCACACATCTTGTTGCTAGTTGTGATATACTAATGGCAGAAGGACTGTATACTGAAAGGCATAATAATTGGGCAAAACTGTTGCATTGGGGATTGTGCAAACATTGCAACAAAGAAGTAGAAGAAAAACATTGGAAACATGAGACACAGACCATTATAGAAAATGATGAAGTTTAAATCTCATGAGATCACCCATTACCAACAGTTCAAAAGATAAATGGAGAGAAAAACAGATATAGTAGTCCATTAAAAGAAGACAAAATTAGTATTGGTCATTGAAATTGCTACACCTAGTGACTACAGTGTCTTATATACAGAGAGACACAAAGTCATAAAATACCAGGATTTGCAGGCAAACACAAGGGTAATGTGGAAGAAGGATACCTAAGACAGTTCCAAAAGTATTAGGAAAAACAGGTCTTATAAGAAAGAATTACTGATACATGTAACTCTGTATGAATCACAGTAGTCATTACTGGGTACATTGCGGGTGCTGCGAAGAGTACTTCTAGCTAACATCAAAGATTGAAACAATACTAATTTCATGAACTTTAATTATATTTTGATTTAGGAATGGGGGTCCATTCCTATCATGGTATTAGAAACCCAAAAAACGTGGATAAATTAAAAAAGAACCCTTTAGCCAACATGCTAAGGAACAACCAGGACATCACACCTTCAAACTCCTCATCCTAGACTGCATCGATTAGGGACAGCTTGAAATAAACAAAAATGGAAAAGAACTTGAATGGGAGATTAGGCTATGGGCAGGAAAACATCCTGGACTTAACACCACCTTTTCCATAAACTGTGTCCTTAAAATGAGAAAACTCAACCACCACATGTTCTACTGAGGGCAGCAATACAGCCAAGATTCTTCTTTTTGCTTATTGACTGAATCCTAAGTACATTTGGCAGAGATTCTCAGCAATTATCCTCATCAGTTTTAATATTTATTCTTCAATGTACTTGGTTATTTTTAGTGTACTTAGCAATTTTATGACAGCCTAGCTTTAGTATAGTCTCCTGTTGTGAATGTACAACTAGTTGATCCCCACAGGGTTATTTTCCTAATTTTTCTTCCCTTAGTCCCCGACAGTACATCCACTTATCACCCCAGGAACCATATGATTTTAGTACTGTGCCTGATGTTAGTATATTCTGTAGTAAATAGACAGATCCAATGAAAGCCAATGAAAGCACTGGCAGAACAAATGTGCACTCCACAACACACACGTTTCTTCCTCCTTGAATGACACATCATATAAAATGCACAAAGAGCTATCTGTCAGTATTACCACTTGTTATTTGTCTTTGGTTTTTATTTCTCATTTTTAAATGTCTGATTTTTAAGTATGTGTTTTTAAATTATGTGCTTTTACTTTTGTCAGGATTAAGACGGCAAAGAAATAAATGACTGCTGTAACCCTAGGTAGGCCTCACTAGGTCACAGCCACTTGCAGAGGTAAGGCTCCTGGCAGCTTACCATCCACTTTTCTACAGTATAAAACCCACTGATTTGTTACATAGGCTGTAGTGAAAAGCAGCATTCATCTGCCTACACTAAAGGACTGGACTACAAGTGCAATGAGTTGCAAGTTTGTCTACCCTAGATTAAACTATTATTTTAATAAAGTTTTAAGATTTGACTTTCAGTTTTATTAAGCTTAATCAACTCTTCAAAGACACAATTGGAAGGACATTCTCTAATAGGCTCAACCACCAGAGACAACTCTACACAAGACTGACCCCCAAAGGACCACAGCAGTACATCCAATTAATTGAGGTCTTGTCAAAACAAAATCTGAGCACACTCACTGACTGAATTTTGTCTACCATCAGTATTGGGTGAAGGGACTGATGGTCTCCTTTGTCCTTAAACTTAACAGCAGCCTAGTAGCCTTATGAACCTACAGGTGATAAAATTAGATAAATGTGGGTTGGGGGGAGAAATGTCATGGACAGAGCTTAAGTCTACACTTATCAACAAGGGACTGGCTTGAAAGTTAACTGCAAAATCTGCAGTAAACTAGTTTATGAAGTGAGAGAAAAAATTAGCTAGATTGTGGTTGATTATGCAGGAACTTTCTGTGAGATCCAGAAAGAGGAAGGCTGTTTGATGACCTAAGTTCATGGAACTCAGTACACAGTCTGAAAGAATTAAGAATGCTGTGAATGTACTTCTGTTAGGGGTGAAACCATTTTGGCTTCTAGAGAGAATGTCATATTTGAGAAGTTAGTTCATGCTTTGATTATCAAAACCGATCTGAAGAAGTTTAATAAGAGAAGGAAGGAGAGAGATGGGCCAAAATGGTTTGGTGGCAGCATAAGAGTGGTGTTCTTCCACAGTATGGCAAATCTGTCCACATTCACAGAAGGATTAAAGATAAAATGAACTTGGTGAGTGATGAAGTCCTTACAATATTGCATAAACCGTGAAATCAGGTTGTCAGATTCATGGCTGTCATGGTTATACAGTGACACTAGAAGTTTCGCAACTTCGTTTAGGAAGTTTTTTTTTTTGTTGTTTGTTTTTTTGGGGAGCAGGAAGACAGGGAAATACAAGTCAGAAGGAAAGGAAGAATAATTAAAGAAGCAGAGGTAGGGTGATGAAGCAGTGAATCACTTTTGAAAGACTTCTGCATAGGAGGCTGAGGATTTTGTTTTCTGCCCAGAACGTTTTTGGAGGTTGTGAGTTCCTGAACTTGCATTTCTCTAACAGTTTGCCTTTTGTCTCCTATTGTGTTTTTCACACTAATTTATATGGAAACATTGTTAGGATTTAGAAAACAATGATATTTCTCCTATCCAGATAGTCCAGGCATTGTCTTTATCTTTCATCAGCTGAAAAGTGTAAGTTGACATTCACAGTGTCATCTTATTTCCTCTAGAGATGGATTGTCAGGAAGTATTTAGTGCATACTATGTACAACATTAGTTAGAATGCTGGGGTTTTGTGAGATGTAACATTAATAACCAGTTTAAGGTTCAAAGTTGGATTTAAAAAGCACAGAAATGGTCCAAAGATTTGTTTCTGATATGTATTAAGACAGATAGGATCTTAAGGTTTTTATTAGGCTACTAAACATTTGAGTAATGTTATGTAACTAAACAACAACATTATATGGTAATTTACAAGAAATGTAAAATAATTAAATTATTTTTATTTGCAGGTGGCTTAAACTATAACAAGTACTTAAAAATTTGCAAACCATACAGGTAATATTTTAAAATATTCAGACACACTATTAAAGTTGAAGTTTAATTAAAGCAAAATCAATTGCTTACTAATTAATTAACAGTAACTTTTAGTTATCTACTTACCATAACTTCGGATGTATGGAATCCATCTCGCCTACATTCAAAACAGATGGGTTCGGAGCCGATCCATCGGCTCCGACTCGGCCACTATATAGTAGAACGAAGTTTCTAATTGGCTGGGCTACCCCTTATCCCAGAATGCACCACGCCTGCTTCCGCAGATCTTGTTTGTTCGCTTTCATACCTACATCCAGACACAGAAACATACCAGCAACTGTAACAAACTAAAGTCCTTCAAGAGAAAAACTCAGTAAGTAGCAGCATTCCCTCTAAATCCAATGGGAAGGGGGAAGGAGGGCGGGTATGTATGAATGTAGGCGAGATGGATCCCATACATCCGAAGTTATGGTAAGTACATAACTAAAAGATATAATGGGATCCTATCTCGCCTACATTCATAACTGATGGGACAGCATCCCTAGCACCTAAATCCCGGGTGGCTCATTGGAACACACTCCTGAGAACTGTGGAACCAAAGGAAGCTCTACCCCGAGAAGCCACATCTATCTTGTAATGAGAAATGAAGGTGTGTGGAGAAGTCCAGGTAGCGGCCGCACAGATATCATCTATCGATAATTAGGAGTGGAATGCTACAGAAGTAGCCATTACCCTGGTAGAATGAGCCCTGACTGGGAAAGGTAGCTCTTTGCCGGACCATGAATAAATGAAGGAGATGCAATCTTTAATCCATTTGGCTATGGTGGTTTTTGCCACCGGTTGACCCAACCTATTTTCCGCAAAGGACACAAACAGCTGATCTGACTTTCGTGTCTGATTGGTCCTACTTAAATAAAAACGCAGTTGTCTGTGAACATCCAACTGATGGAAAATATATTCTGCGCTACTGGAGAATTTGGGAAAAAACACAGGGAGCTCCAAGGATTGTTGAATGCATAAGGGGATGCTACCTTGGGCAAGAAAGAGGGATTTAACTTGAGGGACATTCTGTCTTTGTGAAAGGTCAAATAAGGAGGATTAGAACAGAGAGCCTGAGGCTCTGAGACCCGCTTGGCAGAGGTTATTGCCACCAAAAAGGCGGTTTTCCAAGATAGAAATTTTATATCACAAGTAGCTGCTGGTTCAAAGGGGCGTGCAGTTAAAGAAGCTAGAACCATATTCAGGTCCCAAGGGGGCACAGGATGGGCTATTGGGGGCCGAAGGAGCCACGCTCCTTTAAGGAAAGATTTGCAAAGCCTGTTTGCCAATAAGGAAGGCTCAAAGGAGACATGAAAATTAGAGATAGCCGCCAGTTGGACTTTAATTGTGGAAACTGAAGAGCCCAAATAAAATAAAGAAGCCAGGAATTCTAAAACCTGAGGTACTGGGGCGGTAAGGGGATCTATACCTCGTTGCTGGGCCCAAAGAGCAAACCTCTTCCACTTGCTGGAATACAGTTTAATAGTGGAAGGTTTGTGAGAAGAGGACAAAATGTGGATGACGTCTGGAGAAAAACAGTTATCTCTGACTAAGGTTGGAAGTGGAGTAACCAAGCGGCCAACCTCAAGGACCTGAGGGATGGGTGAGACTGTCCCAACTGATGAGTCAACAGGTCGGGCACCAGGTCCAGAAACCATGGGTCCTCCACCGCATACCTCAGAAGGAAGGGGAACCAAACCTGACGAGGCCAGTGTGGAGTGATCAAAATCATGTCGCTTCCTAGATAAATTGCCTTCTGTATCACCTTCGGTAGAAGGGGAACCGGAGGGAAGGCGTAAAGTAGACCGGGGGGCCAACTGTGATCTAGAGCGTCCCTGGGAATCTGCCCCTGAGAGGGAGTCAGAGTGAAGAACTCCCTGCATTTCGCATTGTGAGGGCTGGCGAACAAGTCGCAACAAGGGAGGCCCCACTTGGCGAAGATGTTTGCAGCCACCCTGTCGTTGAGGGACCACTCGTGGGGTAACAGGAGAGTCCTGCTCAGCCAGTCTGCAATCACAATGGATTTCCCCAGAATGTGCGTTGCCACTAGGAAACGCTGGGTAGAAATCGCCCAATGCCACACTCTCATGGCCTCTCGGCAAAGAGGGTAGGACCTGGTTCCGCCTTGCTTGTTTATGTACCAGACTACCGACATGTTGTCGGATAGGATCGCAATAGTACCCCAGGGAAGAGCATGATGAAGTGCTTGCAACACCAGTAGCACCGCTCTCATTTCCAGGATATTGATATGTAAGTGCATTTCGTGAGCCTGCCACATGCCTTGGACAGACCTGTCCAGATAATGACCCCCCCCACCCTGTCTGGGAGGCGTCCGTGGTCACCGTGGCTACGGGAGGCTGAAGGGCAAAGGGTCGCCCCTGGTCCAAGTTGGACCGAAACAGCCACCAACGTAGGTCCCGACGGCAAATTTCAGTAATCTGGACCAAATGGTTCAAGGGAAGTTCCTGAAAGGACCACTGAACCGACAGTAGCCATTGCAGCACCCGCATGTGCAGCCTGGCTAAGGGGACTAGAAGAATAGTCGAGGCCATCGTGCCCAATAACTGCAGAATCAGTCTGGCCTGAACTCGTGATCTGGGTAACAAGGTTTGAACCTGAGACTGCAGGACCTGAATCCTTTCTACCGGCAAGAATGCCTGCATTCTTCTTGTGTCTAACTCTGCACCTATAAAGGTAATACGCTGAGATGGCTGCAGCACAGATTCTCCCCAATTGAACGTGATTCCTAGTGAATGACCCAAACTGACTGTGGTCATAAGTGCCCGAACTAATAGATGCTTGGAGGTGGCAGTAAGGAGCCAGTCATCTAGATAGGGAAACACTTGGAATCCTAGACTTCTCAAGTGAGCTGTCACTACTGCCAGACACTTGGTGAACACCCTGGGGGCTGTGGTGAGACCAAAGGGCAGTGCTCGGAACTGGAAATGACTGGTTCCCAGGCAGAAGCATAAATGACTCCTGGACTCTTGACTTATCAGAATGTGATAGTAAGTGTCCTTGAGATCTATGGAGCACATCCAGACATCCTTCTCCAATAACGGGAGAATGGACTGAAGGGTGACCATTCAGAATTTGGATTTTTTTACAAAGCGATTCAATGATCTGAGGTCCAAAATGGGCCTCAAGTCCCCTGTCTTTTTTGGCACCAAAAATAGTCTTGAGTAAGTTCCTGATCCGATCTGGTCGGCGGGGACAGGCTGGATGACTCCTTTTCTTAGCAGCTTTGAAACATCGACCACTGCTTGATCCCGCTGACTGGGTGGCACATCCGGGATTTTCCTGATAGGAAGAGGGGGGATCTTGATGAAAGGGATGAGATAGCCTCCGGTTATGGTTCGGAGCACCCACTGATCCTTGGTGATAGATTCCCAAGCCTGTGGGTGTTCCGCAAAACGACCCCCGACTGGCTCCGGAGATGCGCAGTCGGGCCACGTCTCAGGGACGGGGAGTGTAGGATAGACCACGAAAGGAATTGCGGTCTCCAGAGTTACGGGGGCCCTCTGCCGCCTCTGGGGCGGCATCTTCCTGAATCCCCCCCCCCCTGCCTCTAGAGAGGGGATCACTCGGTGGAGTAGGGAAAGACCGTTGAGATTTCCTGAACCACATTTTCCCTCCTCTCTGGGCCTTGGGATAAGGTCTAGAGGGAGCAGAAAAACGGGCCCCCACGGCAGTCAAGGTCTTGCCCTCCTGCTCGCACCGAGTCAGTGTGTCCTTCACCTTGGGTCCAAACAGGGAGGACCCATCAAAGGGGGCGTCGGTGAAGGAAGACTTAAAAGCCTCCGCAAAGGGACACAAGCGTAACCAGGCATGTCTTCTAAGAGCCACGCCTGTTCCCGCTGCTCTACTCGCTCCTTCGGCCGCATATGAGATGAGCCTCATGGACGAGTTGACTATCAAAGATAGGGTAGTCATCTGGGCGCCAACAGTTTGGGCTAACGCCTCAGGAAGATTACCCGTAAGAGACTCACCTAACTCTTTGAGGAGGTCCCTTTGGAGCCTGGTAAAATGACAAAAGTAATTCGGTGAGCGCAGGGTAAAGGCCGCTGAAGAAATGGTATGCTTCCCGTACCTATCCATGCTCCTGGAATCCTTATTAGGAGGGTGAATAGACGTTGAAGCCTCTGCCATGTCTTGCTGAGTGGCAGATGCCACCACCATCGCATCTACTGCAACTCCTTTAGTCAAAAATTCCTTTTGAGGAGGGGCTGAGAGGAACTTGTTAGGCCTGGCGGGCACCGGTTCCACAGAGTCAGGGTGTTCCCACACCCTTCGAGAAACTAAATCTAGTAATTCATCGAAGGGTGGAGACACCCAGGAGGCAGAGGGCTGGGCCCCAAAAGCCTTGAGAAAGACTGACTCCTCCGCGGAAGGGGTTTTGGACTGCCAATCGCCTCTCTGTCTCAGGATCTCGAGGATATCTGAGAATGAGATGTCATCCGAGGACGATTTTGGGGACCCCTCCGCATCATTGAGGTCAATATCTGATGTGATAGACTCATCCTGGAAGTCAATGTGCTTCCTCTTGTACAATTTTTTTCTTGGAGGTTCATCTGAAGCGGATTCTGAAGGACCTCCCGGGAGAAGGGAACCCCCCAAGGGGGTATCCTCAGGCCCTGGGGCCCCACTGTCATGGGAATGAAGTACACCAGAAGCACCAGTTCCCAAGTTTAGGGATGGTGAGGTAGAGACTTGCTGAGCCAGCAAGGACATGGCCAGCGCACTCCTCATGGCCTCAAAAGCAGGACCTCCAGACTCTACGGAGGACACCGGCTGAGAGACCACGACGATACCGGGAATCCCTGCGGCCAACGCTCCGAGGGGAAGACTAGGCACCGAAGCTACCAGTTCCAAAGTGTTCCCCTCGGCCCCGACCGAGGAAGTCCCGGTACCGAACCCTGATGCCAAGGACAGGGTTGGAATGATGGTCGGAACACAGAAGCTCCGAGGGAGTCTCGGTTCTGACTGGACAACTCTGCTCCGCTCTACCATCACCGAGTCCAATGGCTCTGAGGAGGTTGGAGGAGGAATCTGATGCGAAGTGGGGACCGGCTCCGGAGCCGAGTGGGCTGGAGCCGAGACCATTTTTGCAAAAACCGGGGACTGGAAAAGCCTCTGGATAACTCTGTCCAAATCTGAGTCTGACAACCTGGAGGATTTAGAGGAAATAGATGGGGGCCGAGACGACTTCTCTCTCGGCTCCGATAGACCAGGGGATCGGCTCCAAAACGGCTCCAACACCATCGGCACCGGATCCGGAATCGTATGAATAAGCATCGACGCCGAAGGGGGCTTCGGGGCCGGGGGGGGGGTCTGAGCTGCACACCTCCAACGGCTCTGAGATCAAAGGAGCCGAACCAGGTGATTCGCCTCTCGATCCCCCAAACTGCAGCTCTGACACCAATGGAGCCGAGGAAAGAGGTATCGAGGCAGACCCTTCCACCCGAGGCTCCGAAGCCATTGGAGCTGAGGAAGAAGAGGTCAACCTATGCTTCTTGGAAGTCGGTTCCGACGGACTGGTCGGAGCCGACGACCTTTTCTTTATAGAAGCTGGAGAGGAAGGAGAAGCCAAAGCTTCCTCAAAGGAGGGCTTAATAAGGCCCTTAAGGATCAATTTATTTTTACGTTCTTGAAGGACCCTAGAGGAAAAAGCATGACAAACACTACATGTTTCCTGCAAATGTTTCGGTCCTAAACAATATACGCAAACAGCATGGCTATCAGTAATAGACATTTTGTAGTTGCACTTGATGCACTTTTTAAAACCAGACTTCTGCTGTTTTGACATCCTATCACACAACTATTTTTACCACGAAAAGTAACCTTAAAGTAGGGCACGAGCCCTTGATTCAACAACGGGACTGGCCCGAGATACAGAACACAAAACGGGCAAAAGCCCTCTAACTATAAACGGGCTTAGCCCGATAAAGTAGGACGTACCGTAGGGTGAAAAACAAACCTAAAAGTAGACAAAATCAACACATTGACTCACAAATAAGGGCAAAGGCCCTCTAACTTAAACGGGCCTTGCCCGGTAAGTAGAGAAAATACCAATCACACTGAAAAAGGTTCACACACACACGTAAAGCTGTTAAAACAGCTGTTTGTTAAATTAGTGAAGAAACCCCTAGGTCAAAAGACCAAAAAAGTAACAAAAACCACTTAGCTCCAGCCAAGTCGAGACCACGTCTAGCTTGAAAAGTGGCAAACGAGATCTGGGGAAGCAGGCGTGGTGCATTCTGGGATAAGGGGTAGCCCAGCCAATTAGAGACTTCGTTCTACTATATAGTGGCCGAGTCGGAGCCGATGGATCGGCTCCGAACCCATCAGTTATGAATGTAGGCGAGATAGGATCCCATTACATCTTTGATTTAGCAAACAAATATAAATATAACTTGGTCCTGTAAATTGAATATTTTGGAATAGTTATCACATCTAAACCAGTTTTTATAATTACTTTTGATTATATTATTAGGCCATTTATGGAAATCACATTTGCATGGTCTAAATGTTTATCTTCAAATGTAAGGAATAATGATCTAGTTAAGGAACACTGCCTGTTTAACGTTTGATGATCAGTAAAATATATATGTGCAAGGTAACACAGGTCCTGATCAGTTCAGCAAATAGCATTTTCAATGCAATTACATCAAACATGCTCGTTTGCCAAACTGTTCATACTGAGATCGCTGCACAGTGAGGATTGGGAAATTTGCCCTTTCCCTCAATGTAGTGCGATCTCAGAGTTGGTATATATAATTAACAGGGTGTATGGGGGGGGGCGCAGCCTGCCACATGAGGGGAATTCGATGAACGTCATTTCTGATGAAATGCTGTTCATTGAAGTAACAGTTCGATGTACTGATACAGACCCAGTAACACACTGTGAAGAATACATAATAGCACAAAAACCACAACTTGCCAGTGTAAGGTCACCTAAATCAGGTATCACTACAAGGTGTATCCCCGATGTTTCAACAAACCTTATTACCAAAGTCATTATACACATGGAAATTTTTACATAGATGTTTTTTTTCTCTCCACACAGACTAGCAATAATGTGCAAGAAAGATGAACTGAAATGCTAGAGGTGTGGACACCTCGATGCTGACTGGATACATATGGTTGTTAATTGCAAAATAATGCCCCCCTTGATTAGACTTTAAATATCTTTGTAAAGCTCTATGGAATAACATCTCTACAATTCCTGACTCCCTTATCCTATTTAACGTTACTGTTCATGAAGTCATTCCTAAAAACAAACATTTTACTATAGTCTATCCTCTCTATAGCAAGGAAGATTGTTACTAAAAATTGGAAATCCCAGTCTATTCCTGTCTTTAAAGTTGAGTTTATTCGCCATGTGAAATACTTTGTAAGAATGAGATTGCTACTATAAAAGCAAGGACTAACAACACAACCAATCATTTAATTGCTTGGACAACACTGTCTAATCTGTTAGAGAAATATTAAGTGCTCTATGTATATTGCTTTTTTAGTTGTTATGGACTTCTTGTTACTATACTATTAAGTTATTGTGTTATAAAATGAATAAAAACATTTTGGGAAAAAAAGTCATTATGACACTGTACAAAATATTAACTTGACACCATCTGAATATCATATTAACCAAAGTAATAAAAATGTATTATCCTTGTAAGGGTTTCCTAATAAAACATGGAGATCTACTGAGAGTCATATTAAAACTTGAAAAAATTGACCTATAGGAGTCAATGATATTGAAGAATATATTTCAGCTTCCGTTTTTAAAGTTGCTGTTTACAGGATAGATATATTCTATGATGCAACCTGGAAATGCATACAGACTTCTGTGTGTAAAAATAATATATTCAAAATGGATTCTTTAAGTTTGACATCTAGCTAGAAGTAGTGAACATAGTAACAGAGATAAAACAAATGGAATTGAGATCTTTAGAAAAGGGCAGAAGCAAACTACATAGAAAAAATGGGAAATGTAGGAACAATACATACAGGGGAGGAATGAGAGTTAAAAGACAGCAGGACTTAAAATGAGCTATGTAATGTTTGACTGAAAATGATTGAGTAGATTATAAGTGATGTATGATGTTTGCAACTGGGAGTCTGTCAGTATGGTTTGTGATGTAGAATGCTTGCAACTAGGATTGTTTCGGTGTGGTTTGTTTTCATTTATATAAATATATGATTGCCTATGTCGTAAGTGATGGTTTAATAAAGATGCTTCTTGCTTAAAAAAGGGTAGGAATTGAATAATTGATGTAATGTTGTTTAGGTTACATGATATATAGCAATATATGTGAAGCATAATGCTTGTAAATGTGAAGTTGTTAATATAGTTTGATTACTATTATATACATGTAAATGTACCTATGTCACAAGTGATAATTCAATAAAAGTGTTTAAGAAAAAAATAACTGAGATGAGGAGGAGTAAAGAGGATCATTCGGGGACAGATGAATATTTCAATCTCATAAAAGAAGCCAGAATGAATTTTGAAGTTTAATAGATAATTATGGAGAACACGGTGATAGGCAGGACATGTATCTTGTGACAGAATTGGGAGACACCTTATAAAACAGCAGTGGAGAGACATATGTCTGGTCCCCAGATATACAACTAAGTCTAGGAGATTTTGGATATTTGCTTGGCAATGTCTGCATAAATATTTTATACCCCAAGCAGGTTGCAACACATATAACCTCAGATGGATTATACTTGTCAATGTCAACAGGGTTAAGGGGAGCTTGGGACCATATCTTCTGGAGTTGTAGGAAGCTAGATGAATTTAAAAAGGGTGTCCAAAGTTTGTTGACATGGTTTGTTGAGGAGGGATTACCCTAACATTAGAAACAATGTTCTTGAGTTGGGTGACGTCTAATACAGTAGAGGAGGTACACTGATCATTGCACTTTGAGCATGTTAGTGGATGAAAATGAGAATCCTGCTGGGGGAGGAGGAGGAGTTGTGAGATAATGGAGGAAGTTAAAGTGAGAGAAATGTATACAAAGGAAAGAAATGTATCAGACAGATAATAAGAAATGAAGAGTCTGGGAACAAATGACAGGACAAGAGGATGAAATAAGTGGTATCAGGGAAAGGTGTTTCTTACAAGACTGAGAAGGCCACATTAAGGTTAGGTAGATATAAGGGAGTAACCAACACTATCAACAAAGGGAATTAACCTGGCTAGGTAAATGTGCAGAGAGAAATCCTGTAATAAGCTTGCACTTTCTGACAACTGTAACTAGGAAAGATTGACACTGCTCAGTAAATCATTTGTGACAAATGAGTTATAAAGGAGAATTCAACGTCAAACAAAGTTATAATTAGATAGGACACACAAGTCAGTTCATATAATTCGGGAGGATATTTCTAAAATAATATCGTCTGTGCTTAAAAGTTGTGAACCACAATATGGAAAAGTAGCCAAGTGAATTAAATTAGGAGTTAATGATGATGTCACGGGGGCCTTTTTTCAGCTGGTTGATACCAAGTATAAAGCATTAAATGAAACATTACTTATACTGTTCTTTGTAAAGTCATCTTGTTGATTGTATGACTGTAACATCAGTTTTGGCTAGGTGGGGGTATAATAGTTCGGGCTCGGAAACAAATAAAGGAAGGGGACCAGCTGATGGTAAACTTGCAAGGCAAAAGTACAGTTTTGTACCTACCATAAATGTAGATGTCCGAACTGGATAGCATCTGCAGTCATAACAAGTGGGTTGTCCTGTCGTCAGGCAGCCCTGCAGTCGGCCGGATTCCAAAGTCCGGGTCCGGCTTCTGCTGATGTCGCACTCCACCCGACGTCATCTCTGTTGGTCTTCGGGTATATAAGCATCAGCCGACGCCATTTTCTTCAGTGTTTCTTGCCCCAGATGCCAGTAGCCCTCTTGCAGGCTAAAATTTGGATAGATGCCAATGTTTCCAAATAGATAGAGGTAAACACAACAATAAGCATATATGTACATATATACAAACAAATACACCATAAAAGACTCCCCCCCAACAGCTAGCTATTAGGAGGGTAAACACCCTAGGAGTACCACAGAGGGGAAGGAGGGAGGGTAATCATGACTGCAGATGCTATCCAGTTCGGACATCTACATTTATGGTAGGTACAAAACTGTACTATGTCCTTCATGGATGCATCTGCAGTCATAACAAGTGGGTAGAATACCATAGCCAACTAGGGAGGAGGATAAAAGTAGATTATGGTGTGTTTAGGATCCCTTGCAGTACAGCAGTGGCAAACCCTGCTCGGGATCTGGAATATAGAGGCAAATTATAATGCTTGGCAAATGTATGCACGGAGGTCCAAGTAGCCGCCTCAATAATGTCTTTGGTTGCCACTCCTCGTAAGAAGGCTGTGGTAGTGGCTGTTGCCCTTGTAGAATGAGGTCTTATGTTCTGTGGAATTGGTTTTCCATGGAAGGAGTAACAGTATCGTATGCAATTTCCTATCCATTTGGAGATTGTCTGTTTGGAAATAGCTTTTCCTTCCCTTCCTGTTGCATAGGCTACAAAAAGTTGGTCAGTCTTTTTGCTATTTTTTGTTCTGTCCAAGTAGTAGCGTAGCTGTCTATGTACATCCAAGGTATGCAGTATTCTTTCCCCTCTGTTTTGTGGGTTGGGAAAGAAGGTAGGTAGGTGGATTGCCTGGTTTAAAGACACTCTGGATACCACCTTGGGCATAAATGTAGGATTAGTCCTCATGGACACTCTATCTTGGTGGAAGATTAGGAAGGGTTGCACTGCCATTAAGGCCTGAAGCTCTGAAACCCTCCTTGCTGAAGTAATTGCTAGTAGGAAAGCAGTTTTCCATGACAGGTGTTGTAGGTCTGCTGTTGCTGCTGGTTCAAAGGGTGATAGTGTCAACTTTTCTAGCACAAAGTTTAAATCCCAAGCTGGTAATGGTGGTTTCCTTGGAGGTTTTACATTCTTGATTCCTCTGAGGAACTGCCTGAGCAAAGGGTGCGAATAAACAGGTGGATCAAAGCTGTATTCTGCTGAAATAGCTGATGCATGTATCTTGATGGAGGAGTAGGACAGGCCTGAATGAAGAAGTTCGGCCAGATACTCCAGAATGTTAGGCATATCTAAGTTTGACACATCTTTTCCTCTTTCCGTACTCCAAATGACAAACCTTTTCCATTTTCCAGCATAGTTCCTTCTTGTTGAAGGTCTGCGTGCTTCAAGAATAATGTCTTTAACTCTTTGGGAAAGTTCTGGATTAGCTGCTGCTATGTGATGTTCCATGCAGTCAGTTGCAGCGTTTTTAGGTTTGGATGTACCCCAGGAATTACCTCAGTGTCACTGCTCAACAGAGGCACAGCAAAATAATGGGTATAGTTCCCCATACTAAAGGGGTGGCGTAAGCCACAAAACTATGGGCTAGGCTTGTAAATGCCCTCGGGAAGATAGCCTAGTATGAACCTATGAACCTATGAACCTATGTATGATGCTGTAGTTGTTCTGAGTTAACATCGAAGGCATCAGGGGTATTGGCCACATATTGTTCCGAGACATGCTCTTCAGTAATGGGTACCAGTGTTGTCTTGGCCAGTTTGGAGCTATCAGGATTATCCTTGGACGTTCTTCCTTGATTTTTAGTAGTACCTTGTGTATCAAAGGAAGAGGTGGGAATGCATATGCTGTTAGGCCTTTCCAGTTGAAGGAGAGTGAGTCCACTTTCCATGCTAGTGGGTGGAATGTCCTTGTGCAGAATTTTTTGAGCTGGTGATTGAGAGGTGATGCGAATAGGTCTATCTGTGGCATTCCCCATTTCTTTGAGATGGTCTTGAAGATGTCCGGGTGCAGCTTCCATTCGTGGGCATCCGGGTGGTTCTGCTTAATATGTCTGCTAGAGTATTGTCTTTCCCCGGTACAAATATTGCCTGTAACTGAATGTTGTAGCTGAGTGCCAGGGTCCACAGCTCCAAGGTCATTCTGCATAGGGGGTATGAATGAGTGCCTCCCTGTTTGTTGATGCACCACATGCCTGTGGTGTTGTCTGTCCTTATCATCAACTGGCCCTCTTTGAGAAATGGTTTGAACTTTTGGATTGCCAGTTTTACTGCCAGCATTTCTTTTAGATTGATGTGCAGGTGAAGTTGATCCTGTGTCCACAATCCTTGCACGCATTTGTCCAGCATGTGGGCCCCCATCCTAGGTCTGAAGCGTCTGTTGTGATGGTCTGGCTTGGTTGACATCTGCGAAAGGGTAGGCCTGGGTTTGACTGGCATGCCTGAGCCCACCATAGGAACTCCTGTTTTAAGCATGGAATTAGTGGGATTTCTGTTTCTAGACTGTGTCTGTGTTGGGACCATAAATTCTTTAGGTACCACTGTAGTTTCTCATATGTAGTCTGGCAAATGGGACCAAGATTATGCATGATGCCATGAAGCCCAAGGCCTGCAGAACTTTTCTTGCTGTTAACTTGTTCAGTTTTGTTAGTGCCAAGAAGTAAAGAGGAAGTTCTCTTTGTTTTTCTGTAGTCAGGAATGCCATTTGTTGTACTGTGTCCAATTCAGCCCAAGAATGTCCTTGTTTGGGATGGTATCAGCCTTGACTTTTGTAAATTGACTGTGTATCCCAGTCCTTGTAGCAAGTAAATGACCCTTTGTAAATCTGTTGTCAGCTTGCTTTTGTTGTCCCCTTGTAGCAGGCAGTCGTCCAGGTATGGGTAAATTTGAATTCCCTGTAGTCTGCAATGGGCGATTACTGATGCCAGGCATTTTGTGAATACTCTGCAGTAGATAAGCCAAAGGGCAATGCTGAGAATTGATAGTGCTCTGATCCTGCAAGAAATCTGAGGTATCTTCTGCAGATTGGTCGAATGGGGACGTGCAGGTATGCCTCCTTGAGATCTAGAGTTACCAGCCAAGACTCCTTGCCCAGCATGGGAAGAAGTTGCTGTAGGGTCAGCATTTTGAATTTTGGGACAATGATGTATGTATTTAAGGTGGACAGGTCGAGGATTGGTCTCCAGCTTTTTTCTTTCTTGGAACTAGGAATAGTCTGGAATAGAACCCTTTCCTTGTTCTGCTGTTGGCACTCTTTCCACAGCTCTCATGTTTGCTAACTCCATTATCTGGCGTAGAGCCTCTGTTTTTGATTTGGAGGTAGATTTGGCATTCCTCTTTTGACTGGTAAAGTGTGGAAGTGAAACCGGTAACCTTGATCTATGGTTTGTAAAATCCACTTGTCTTTTGTTATGTAGTGCCAGTTCTTTGAAAATAAGGTTAACTTTCCGCCTAGAGGAGCTGCTATTTGTTCCCTGGTAGGCGGATTTAGGATTAAGTCACTGTGGTTGTGCTGATGTAGTGGCAGTGGCTGTGTCTGTGCCTCTGTTGTTACCTTGCCACTGTCGCCTCTGTAGGCACCTCCTCTGGATTGGTTTCTGCCTCTGGAACGTCTATTCCTGCCCCTTTGAAATTTTGAGGAGTCAGGAAAGGACCAATTTTGGCAGGCCAGTTCCTGCTAAACCTTGGGGTTGAACCTGCAAGAAATCTTTAACAGTTTGAACAGATTTTGCCTTGTCTTCCATTTTCTTCATAACCTGCTGGGCAGGTGTACCAAACAAACTTGTCTTGTCCATAGGAGCATCTAGCAACTTAGCTTTAACATGATCCGGTAAAGCTTGTTCCTTTAGCCATGCATGCCTTCTTATCACTGTGCCTGTCATGGCTGATCTAAATGAAGCCTCCAGTGCATCATAGCCACATTTTAAGGAATGGTTGCTAACCTGTTGAATGTTATTTACCATCTCTAATACATATTTCTTATCAAGAGATTCATCAGTGGTTAGGTTTTTCGTTAACTGATCAAGCATAAACTCTTGGTATTGTATCATGTGAAACTGACAGTTTAAAGCTCTAGCTGAGAGAGTAGCTGAAGTGTGGACCTTTTTACCCCATCTGTCTAATGACCTTGCTTCCCTTTCAGAAGGAATAGGGTTTTTAGCTGTGGTCGCGGCTACTGCCTTGGGACCCTGGGATATAGTTTCTGGGTCTGCAAGTGGGGCCTTGTAAACTTGGTGATGAGTATCTGGCACCCTGTAAAATCTGTCTGGTTTGGCAGGGACAGGGGGTAAAGAATCTGGAGCGGAGCAAACATCATTGAAAGCATCATCCACCACAGAGAACAGGAGGTATAGCTAAGGGCCTGTGCTGAGGGAGGTGCAGAAAGGTCCTAAGTCTTTTCTGGAGTCTGAAAATCCTGTTGCTGCCATTGGAACTGTTCTCGCATGGCATGCAAGGTTTCCCCAAAGGAGAATTCTTCTGGTGGGGAAGCAGCTGGAATGGATTCTTCAGCATCAGAATCTTCAAAATTGGAGAAGGGAGCCTCTGGCTGGTCAGTTATATCTGATTCATCAGCAGAATCATCAGAAGACACTGGCTCAGGGGGCTCTGCCCTAGGTCTCTTCTCTGGGGACTGAGAGGCCCTGTCTGGGTGAGATTGAGATCCTCTAATTAAAGAAATTAAATCTTCTGCCAAAGAAAGCATTTGAGAACTAGAAGAGGGCCTGGATGTGGGGGGTTTAACAGGCACTGTTTTAGTAGTCTTGGCTGCTTTAGCCCTGGCGAAGGCCTTAATGGACATGGCTGCTGGAGGCCTAGCAGCACCACGTGCTGGGGTAGAGACATCCAAGGGATGGTGTCTGATAAGTCAACCACCGTAGTGGGTAAAATTTCTGAGGTCGATTCAAGAGTTGTAGCAGGGGCCTCAGTTGTAAGAATAGGTTCAGCTGTACTTTGATCAGTTTTCTCGGTTTCAGCCGAAACCGAAACACTCGTGGTTTGCTTTACCGTGGTTTCGGCCGAAACCGCGGACCGCGAGTGTCGGTCTTTATCTTTGCGTTTTTTGTTAGATTGGGTAGTCGGAGGATCCGACGGCATAATGTACGCAAAATCAGAACCGAAAAACTGTTCTGCAAACTCCGACCGACGCCTAAGCGTCGTCGGTTGAAAGAGGCACAGGCGAACAGGCTGCTACGTGGGCTGGGCCTAAACAAGGCAGACAGTAAGAGTGGAAATCTTTATGAGGTATTTGTTTCCCACAGGTTAAACAATTGTTAACTTTTTCTGACATCGGCTGAGGCAAGAAAGAGTCCCCAACGGGTACTTAGCTTTAGAAGTCTTAAGTAGTATTCGGTAGAAGTAATCTCTGGATCCGACCGACCGGCACTTGCGAACAGCTTCTGCTTCGGGCGCCACGCGGCAAGAAAGACTGAAGAAAATGGCGTCGGCTGATGCTTATATACCCGAAGACCAACAGAGATGACGTCGGGTGGAGGCGACATCAGCAAGCCGGACCCGGACTTTGGAATCCGGCCGACTGCAGGGCTGCCTGACGACAGGACAACCCACTTGTTATGACTGCAGATGCATCCATGAAGGACATCACTGTGCATGAGGAGTGCACAGATTGTATTAATTTGTAAAATCCTAAACTTTGGACATTAAAAACAAAGGATTCACAATGTATGAGCAGAGAGGCAGACATAATTTGCTTCAGCTAATACACATTTTAAGGACCAAAAATTGCTATAATTTGTGAATTAATTTTAAAAAGAACAGTTTTTTCAGATGCCAACTCTGATGCTTAGAGGTTTTAATCCTGCCTACTCCCCAGATTACTTAGGACTGATCAGCATTCAGAGAAATCAGGGAGCCGGCCAAATAAGTTTTGAAGTTAGTAGCCAAAGTTGGTTCACCCATTCTGGTATGACGACATCTTGCTGCAAGAACAGTGACTAGGAGACAGCCCAGTACTGCACAACATTGTATAGGAATTTGGAAGCAAAATCCCAGTCAAGGAGTGTTCACATTCAAGCCAATGATCATAACTATGAGGAAGCAAGCTATTGAACTGATTACAGTATTGTGACAACAGCAATTCAGTTTCTATCTAACAGAAGATGCATTATTAGAAGCACAAAAAAGTCCTCCTAACACCCGAAGGGTGATGGCTTTCATAAGCAGCTCCAACCACTCCCTTCTTGGTTCCTTCAGATAAGAGTCAGGAAGGCCAAAGAGGACAATATAGGCCAATTCGCTGAGGAGGATAGGAGCAAAAAATATTCTCAGATAAGCAAGATCATTTAATAAATTTGAGAAATCTGTTCTGAAACACTGAACCCTGCATGGTGCAATTTCACAGTACTGCCATACACAGAGCTACTTAACACTGCATTTTTATGGCTGACCTCAGTGTACAAGGTGTTAATGTGCATCCTGATAAAGCAGTGTGAAAAAAGGCACAAGAAAAAATGACTTTGTTACTATTACAAGAATTAACAAAATATTAGTTAACAGTCATTAGTTACAAAACTCCAAGTAGTTTTTATCTCATTAACACTAGCAAAATACAGCATTTGCCTTCTAGAGTGAATATTACAATTCAAGTATCCTGACCTACCCTGTGAGTGACTTCTGACAAATTTCTAGTTGTTCCAGGAGGTGTGGAAGTAGCTGTCCCATGGTTTCATCTCCTACACAGCACTGAACAACATTCGGCATCTCATGTGCTCGTGTCATGATTTTCACCCAAGATTTGTCAATGTTAGAAAAGCGCTTTGCTTCCTGTAAACACAGAAATTAACGGATATTTGCAACAGTTATCGCCACTCACCTAACAGTAACAACAAAGATATGCAATTCGTGCTTTATTATATACAATGTCTGTAGTTTAAATAACTGGTGAGAGCAGAAGACAGACAAAAAAGAGAAGAAACTAAAGAAAGAGCCACAATATTAAGACACAACTTGTAGCTTCTTCTGGCAGCACAATATGTATACATTTATTGCGCTTTCAATATTTCTGACAGACAACAGGGCCATAATGTGGAATACAATACCATCATGCTAGAGAGAGTTCCTAAACAGTAGTACTTCAAATCCTTATAGGTAAACCAAGAATACAAATACAAACAACAAAGGCTGCAAGTAATTACCCTTGCAATGACTACAGAGAATTAGTAAAAATCCCAGATATATTTTTTTGCCTTTTAATTTTTTTAGCCATAATGTATTTTAATGATACCACTTATAAATACATATAAAGCAATCCGCATGCATGGTGTGTCTTTCATTCTGTTGAAAGCAAGTAGCCAGACCCTTTGTTTTCCCTCATTATATTCTTAAAATCTTTACAGATTGCAAACCACCCAATATCAGCAGTTACATTTCCTGCAAAACTCATATGGCAGTCATAAACACCTTCCATTAAATGCCACATAATGATCAATAGCAGTAAAAACAACTTTGGCCAATATAAAACTATGTCAAGAGAGAAAAAGACTACTAATTCAACTATCCCAACCTATATAAACCACAAAAATAAATAAATAAATTAAACATATAAAAATAGAAACTATTCACAGCCCCATTCTTACCTCTATGAGCAATTATATATACATATATTTAATCTGTACAGGTTAACCTTACTCTTCATCCAGCCAATCCCTCCACTACATCCTAAACCTCTCTGCTGCTTTTTTCTCAACCTCCCTTCTCTCCTCCTCCATCATTCTCTTTATCATAATTTCTATACCTATCAACTTTGGGCTAATTTGTCTTTTCCATTTCCTCATTACAGCTTTACATTAGTTAATAAGCATGCTTGCAGAATTTCCAGAAAATCTCGAGCCTCCAAGCTTCCTTCACTTACCTTCCTGACAACTTTATCCCAACTTACTCTTGGCTTCCCTCCTTCCCATAAACATTCTCTACATAGCTGTTCCACTTTAAGAAATTTTTCTGTGGTAACTGTCGCTCTTCTTATGTGCATTAAGATGTCGAGGCTTGGGTGTTCTTTTAAGTAGTTTATTGTATACAAATATATCAGAATGTATGGCAGGAACATTAAATTTAAACAAACTATCTAACTGACTAACTACATACGTGCATGCTCACACTATGGCTGGTCACTCAAAATGGCAATGTTGCTTGCACGTGCTCAGTACTTATATGCATCTGCTGACTCACTGGAAAGCTTCTTAAAGGTATATCACACACACTGCTCTACAATAACTCCCAAAAGGCCTGTCTGGATACACAAATTGCGGAACAATACACATGTTTAATATCTGCATCTTTTGATATATATCTAGATTAATGACTTTCCAATTCCCCATTTCACTTTCTCATAAATTGCCTCATTTGTAACAATACCCGATTCCTGACCAGTTTGTTGTAAACTCACCCAAAACACTGAATTTCATTACACAGCATTCTTTCTATCCTATCCTCATCCCCTTATCCTCATTTACTTATTAAGTTAATCTTAATTTGTTTTCCTAATTAATCTTGTAGCCTGACTTGTCCTTTTATACTTTTATAAATTATCCTATAACTTTTCCAGACACACTGTTAATGTCATTAAAATAGCATCTGCATAAAGCAAAATATATATTTTTAATTTGTCCTCCTATTTATATCCTTTATTTCAGACCTTCTTATAGTCTCTGCCAACGGTTCCATATACAAGGCAAACAGCAAAGGAGACAAGACAGCCCTCTCTAGTTCCTGTCTTTATCTATACACAACTTGACAGGTGAGCCCTTATTTTTACATTAGCTTTAGCTCCTTCATACACCTTCTTTATCATCTCCATCCAGTTAATCCACACCCCCTGCTTTAAACAGTCTCTAATAAAAAAATGACCAATTTACTCTGTCAAATGCTTTCTCTGCATCTAATGACACTAATTTTGCTGTGCATCCTGCATCAGAAGACAACTCCTAAAAAGATAATCCATAATTTTCATTTCAACACCAAGCCCTATCTGGTCCCCATGTTGTGTATTAATCTTGGTAAGATTATCCCTAGCCTATCAGCCTGGGTTAACATAAAGTATTTATAATCATGGTTCAACATTGAGATCTCTCTATATGAACCAGGCTAAATAGGGTCATTCTCTTCCTTGCATATTACTGAGATTATTGCCTCTTTCCATGAGTTTGGAATGGGGGGGGGCTTCTAAAATTGCATTATGAAGGCTGCCAGCCTAGCTAGATAGGATTTTGTAGATAAGTCTGTCATTTGTAAATATTAATGTAAGCCACATGCTTGTTCTCTTAAATGTAAGAAAATGATGGTAAATGTTGAACTTCAAAAATGTAGCCACATTGTACTCTGCTGGAGGAAAGCTGATAAGTCAAGCACTGTATAACTATTTGATCTCAAAGCTTGGAGCCGAGATGTCTGAATGAAGGAATTCTTCCTATTGTTTTGAGACCAGAGTTAATGGCTAGAATTTACATGTATAATGCCTTTTATTGCTCTAGCTTTCAGACCAGCTGCAAGATCAAAAGGGCTATTAAACTCTTAGTTTCTGTTAGCCTGGGAAACAGAGAATAATGATCTTATCTGAAAGGAGTCAGTGGTACTGTGTTATCAATTTAAGGACAGAAAGAGAGAATCAGTGCATTTTGCATTTGTTTTCAGAACTGACAACATCACAAGCACTGCCTTGCTCTATTTTATTTTTGAACTGTGTTTGCTCTTAGATATAGCTAGGAAATAGGAAGTCTAGTCTAGTTGTTTTCTGTACTGATGTCAGAACTATTCTACTGTATTGTTTAAGCATTTTTCTGTGATCTCTAAACTCTTGACTAGCACTGCGTAGTAAGAAGTATTGTCTTGTGTTTTTATTATTTATTATTAAATATTTTAAACCTTTCAACTGAGGTTGTTTTATGTAGCGATAATTTAAGCTCTATAGTACATTGCATTTATATAGTGATATTGTCCAAGCCACTCCAAATAAGCCTTGCTGTTCATCACACTTACCATTTGGATAATAATATTGCACAGTAATAACTGGACACCCTTTAATAAGGGCCTTATTAGTGATTGGTGGCAAGTGGGACTAATGTATAATCTGGGGATAAGGGGCACAGCTGGAGAACCTGTGCCAGCCTTCCCCAGGAGTTTGTGTGTGTTTGTATATAACTCATATCTCAAAGTGTGTGTGTGTGTGTGTGTGTGTGTGTGTGTGTGTGTGTGTGTGTGTGTGTGTCAGCTACTTGGGCAGGACATGAAGCACTAGTTGTATAGAGAGGGTGCTGGAGGTGTTAGCTTGACCACTAGGCTGAGTTCTGGACCCTATAGCTGTGCCAGTGGGGAATCCTATTGGGAATCTGGAGAGAAAGGGGGAAAACAGCCCCAGACTGACTGTGATCTCTGTGCGCTCTTAAGGAAAATTATACTTTACTGTGTGTGTATTTGTTATCCTTCCCAATGTGGACACCTCTCACTGGTGCTAGTGGTGATGACTGAGGCTCCTTGATTGCTGGGCCAGTGCATGGGCATCACATATTAATTGTTTGGCAATAGTGGGATATCCACACCACATATTAATAGCTTGTCACATACTAATTGGCTTGTAGTGGTGTGGATAGTGAATTCCTATAGCTTGTGTACTGTGATCACTGAAGGTGTTTTTGTAGTCTAAAATCAGCCACGCAGTAAATATTCAGAGTTCAGATCACAATTGTTGTATTTCTTTTGTGAGCTTAGTTAGTCAGGGAGAGCAGGCAAGCATGTTAGCAGAGGAGTATGGAAAGCTGACAAGGAGCCAGTTGGCTGAGATGTGCCAGACAAAAGGACTGGTGCAGGGAAACCTGACTAAGGCAGACATGATTGCAGCTTTGGTCACAGCTGCATCAAAAAACAGCAACCAGGAGGACGATCAGACTGGCCGTGGAGATGTACAACACTCAGGGAATGGACAGCTCAACCTTTGTGCAGAGGACTTAAAAATCCATCTGGAGCTAAAGAAACTTGGAGGCCAGGCATTTGCAAATGGAAGCTGTGGAAAAGGAGCAGCAGAGGCAGCACAAAAAGGAGATGCTGCCTCTTCACCAGAGTCATGGAGGTAATGGGGAAGGGAGTAACTGGACCGCAGAAACACAAAAGGTCAGTACATTTCTTCCTCAGTTTACAGACGGGGATAATTTTGATAGTTTCACTGATATGTTTGAGAGGGTATGCAAACAGTATGATGCAGACCAAAGGCTCTGGGTACAGTTTCTGACTCCCTTACTGTATGGTAAAGCTGTAACTATTTTGTCCAAAATGTCTGATGTTGACTGTTTTAATTACACTGCTGTTAAAAATTGTTTGTTAGAATTCTTTAAGCTAACACCTGAAACTTATAGGAAAAAGTTTTATGAGCACAGACGCATGGTAGATGAAAGTGTGTGTGAATATGTTGCTGAAATGAGCATTTATTTTCATAGGTGGGTGAGTGGATGTCAGCTCACCACTTTTGAAGGGCTGGCAGACTTTTTGGTGAGGGAACATGCCCTTAGCACGTTGCCTGAGGACATGAAGATCTGGTTAGTTGACAGACAATGTGCTACTTCAGAGGAGTTGGCGAAGAAGGGAAATGTATACCTAGCAAGCAGGGCATCACTGCACAGGAAAGGGACCTCAAGTACTGCTTATGGATCTAAAGGAAACCATGGTGGGCAGCCCAGACTGCTCCAATAGAATCTGCCAGTAGCAGAGGAAGCCACTAGTCCAGGTACACATCCAGGACCTATGGTTAAATGTTTTGAATGCAACCAGTGGGGCCATGTGGCATACATATGTCCACAAAGCCAAGGTGGGGAACAAAAGGTGAGGGAGCCAGTAAGTGGGAAAGACAAACTGCCAACAATAGGTTGTCTTGAGACAACAAGGGTACCGAACTACCACAATAGGTTATATCCTATTGTAATGAATGGCAAAGAGGCCACTGCTAAGAGAGACAGCCTCTGACATAACCATTGTGAAACCTGCAATGGTTACAGAGGAGCACTACTTGCCTGGGTGATCTACTCCAGTCAGAGCTTTAGGAGGGATCCCATTCCAAATACCTTTGGCTAGGGTTCACCTTAAGTGAGAGGGTGAAAAACAGCAAGCAAGCAAGTGTGTTTGAGGATATCCCTGCAGATGTCCTGATAGTGAATGATTTTGATAATGCAGTACCATGTGCTTGTGCAGTTGCCCACAGTCAGACTTGGATACAAACATGTGAGTCTGGTAGCCTGGGGGAGATCCAGACAAACTGCATACTTACAGCTGGGACTGGTGAGGTGGTTACTTTAGGGAGGGAGCTACCCTGTAGCAGTGAGACTGAAGGTGAGCCACAGCTGCTTGTGGGTACTGATGTTCCCTTGGACTGAGGGACTGCAAGGGTAGAGGTGAGTAGCAGTACCCCAGGCTGACAGTGAGGCACCTCTGTCAGACGAAACCAGACTTCTTGTGGAAGGGGAGCTGGGGAGGGTTACAAAGAGAGAGCCGAGTCAGGCTCAGCTCTCAGATCCTACATTGCAAGGCCTGAGAGAGGTAGCTAATGAAGGACCTGATTCTCAAGGGAAGGGGGAATCTGTATACTGGGACAAAGGGTTAATGTATAGAGCGTGGACCTCTGAGGGAGGGCTAGAAGGTGAGAGAATACAGCAGTTGGTAGTACCTAGAGCCTACCACTTGGCACTTCTAGCCATAGCCCATGATATACGTTTGCAGGTCATATGGGCATAAAACGTACAAAGAGACGTATAATGCAGAACTTCTATTGGCCTGGAATTTCCAAAGATGTAAGCAGGTACTGCAGGACCTGTGAGCAGTGCCAATAGGTAGGCAAGGCAGGAGACAAGGTGATAGCTCCTTTGATGCCTTTGCCTGTGATTGAGGAGCCATTTCAGAGGGTAGCTATGGATATTGTGGGGCATCTGAGTACCCCAAGTTCCACAGGGAAAAAGTATATCCTAGTGGTGGTGGATTATGCTACAAGATACTCTGAGGCATTGGCTTTGTCCTCTATCAAGGCAGAGAAGGTGGCAAATGCTTTGCTAGAGATTTTTAGCAGGGTAGGTTTCCCAAAAGAAATACTGACTGACAGAAGTGCCAATTTCATGTCAGAACTACTGGCTTCTCTGTGGAAGTACTGTGAGGTGAAGCACCTGAAGACCACCCCCTACAATTCCCCAGACTAATGGTCTTGTTGAGAGGTTAAACACTACACTCAAGTCCATGCTATGGGCATTTCAGGACCAGTTTAGGAGGGAGTGGGACAAATTTTTGCCCATCTGTTGTTTGCTTACAGAGAGGTTCCCCAGGAATCCACAGGTTTTTCACCCTTTGTGTTGTTGTATGGTCATAGGGTGAGGTGAACTCTAGATTTAATTCATGATGAGTGGAAAGGTGTATGTGAACCTCACAAGGAGTATGTTGTGGCATATGTCCTAAACCTCAGGACAAAGCTCAGGGAACACATGGGTTTGGCCCAGGAGAACCTGGCAGAAGCCTAACAACAGAAAAAGGTATGTTATGACAGGAATGCTTGAGCTAGAGAGTATGCTGCAGGGCAGCAAGTAATGGCTCTCATTCCTGTCAGACACAACAAGCTGCAAGCAGCTTGGGAGGGACCCTACAAGGTGGTAAGAAAGGTAAGTGATGTTAACTACATGGTGGAACTGCTAGGTAGAAGGCAGGTGGACAAACTGTGCCATGTTAACATGATGAAACCTTACCATGATAGGGAGGCCCTTGTGCTATTTGCAGCAGATTGCAGAAGGAGTCTGAGGGAGATCTAGAGACTGATCTCCTCAGTAAGGCTCGGACTGACACCTCACTGGAAGGGGTAGCAATATCTCAGCAGCTACCGCCCGCCCAGGTTTGAGAAATCTGAGCAGTGTTACAAGAGTTTGGAGACATGTTCACTGGGAAACCAGGGTGCACCCACCTGGTGCAGCACCAGGTCGATACAGGACCTTAAAGGCCTATTGGGCATGCTGCTTATAGGGTGCCTGACAGTGTCAAACAGACTCTAAGGGAAGAGATATAGGAAATGTTGGAACTAGGGGTAATTCAAGAGTCCAGCAGTCCCTGGGCCTCTCCAATGGTGCTGGTTCCAAAGAAAGATGGCAGCACCAGGTTCTGTGGGGACTACAGGAAATTAAATAGTCACACAGAGTTAGATGCTTACCCCATACCTAGGACAGATGAGGCCCTAGAGCAGCTGAGTGGGGCTAAGTATCTTGCAACCATAATTTTGATCTTACCAAGGGTTATTGGCAAGTGCCTTTGACTCCCAGTGCTACAAAGAAGTCAGCCTTTGTGACTCCTTTTTGCTTGTATGAGTTCACAAAGATGCCCATTGGGATGAATAATGTCCCAGAAACTTTCCAGAGGCTGGTAGATCATATCCTAGCAGGAGCAGAGGGTTTGCCCTTGCTTACCTAGATGATATTGCCATCTACAGCCATTCCTGACAAGAGCACCATCAACATGTCAGGAAGGTGCTGGGCAGACTACAGAGGGCAGGGATGACCATTAAGCCCAGCAAATGTCATCAGGTGGTTATGGCATAGGTCTCCTACCTGGGACACAGAGTGGGGAGTGGTAAGATCAGGCCAGAACCTGCCAAAGTAGAAGCATTCAGGCATGGCCTACACCTGTTACCAAAAAGCAGGTGAGGGCATTCTTAGGGACAGCAGGGTACTACTGAAAAAATTTCCCCAGTTATATTACCATAGCTGCTCCTCTCACAGACCTAATAAGGAAAAACAGGCCAGATAAGTTAGTGTGGACCCCAGCATGTGAGTAGGCATTCCAGAAGCTTAAAGAAGACCCCCTGAGTTAGCCAGTCCAGATTACAATAAGAATTTGTTGTGCAGGTAGATGCTTCGAACCATGGGGTGGGGGCTGTACTTAGCCAGATTTCTTCAGAGGGAGAAGAGCACCCAGTGGTTTATCTCAATCATAGACTCCAACCCAGGGAGGAATGCTATGCAGCTGTAAAAATGGATTCTCTAGCCATAGTGTAGGCACTGCAGAAGCTTTATATATATGGAAGAAAATCCACTGTAGTTACAGACCACAATCCCCTAACATGGTTTTCAGAGCCAGCCAGCAAAATGCCAAGTTGCTAAGATGGAGCCTAGGGTTCCACGCATATGATATGTCAGTGCAACATTGCAGTGGGATTAGCAATGCCAACACAGATGGGCTCTCAAGACAGGGAATGGGGTAAGGTATACTCAGATAGACATAACCCTCTCAAGCAATGTTTCTCAAGGGTCACTTGAAAAACTAGCTTGAGTTCTCCGGGGGGGGGGGTGTAGATATGTGAAGGCTGCCAGCCTAGCTAGATAGGATTTTGTAGATAATGCTGTCATTTATAAATATTAATGTAAGCCACATGCTTGTTCTCTTAAATGTAAGAAAATTATGGTAAATGTTGAACTTCATAAATATAACCATATTGTGCTCTAATGGACGAAAGCTGATAAGTCAAGCATTGTATAACTGTTTGATCTCAAAATCGGAGCCAAGATGTTTGAATGAAGGAATTCTTCCTATTGTTTTGAGACCAGAGTTAATGGCTAGAATTTACATGTATAATGTCTTTTATTGCTCTGGCTTCCTGACCAGCTGCAAGATCAAAAGGGCTGTTAAACTTTGAGATTCTGTTAGCCTGGGAAACAGATAATAATGATCTAATCTGAAAGGAGTCAATGGTACTGTGTTATCAATTTAAGGAGAGAGAGAATCATCTGCATTTGTTTTCAGAACTGACCACATCACCAGCACTGCCTTGCTCTATATGTAAGTTTATTTTAGAACTGTGTTTGCTCTTAGATATAGATAAGAAATAGGAAGTCTAGTCTAGCTGTTTTCTGTACTGACGTCAGAACTATTCTACTGTATTATTTTAAGTATTCTTCTCTGTAATCTCTGAACTCTTGACTAGCACTGTGTAATAAAGAAGTATTGTCTTGTGTTCTTATTATTTATTATTAAATATTTTTAAATCTTTCAACTGTGGCTGTTTTATGTAGAGATAGTTTAAGCTCTAGAGTACATTGCATGTATATAGTGATACTGTCCAAGCCACTCCAAATAAGCCTTGCTGGTCATCACACTTAACATTTGGATAATAATATTGCACAGTAATAATTGGACACCCGTAGATAAGGGTCTTATTAGTAGCTGATATTATTGGTTGGTGGCAAGTGGGATTACTATATAGTCTGGGCAGAAAGGGCAAAGCTGGAGAACCTGTGCCAGCCTTCTCCAGGAGTGTCTATGTGTTTGTATATAACTCATATCTCAAAGTGTGTGTGTGTGTGTGTGTGTGTGTGTGTGTGTGTGTGTGTGTGTGTGTGTGTGTGTGTGTGTGTGTGTGTGTGTGTGTGTGAGCTACTTGGGCAGGGACACAAAGCACTGGTTGGATAGAGAGGTGCTAGAGGTTTTAGCTTGACCACTACGCTGAGATCTGGACCCTACAGCTGTGCCAGTGGGGAGTCTTACTGGGGATGTGGAGAGAAAGGGAGGAACCAGCCCCAGACTGACTATGATCTCTGTGTGCTCTTAAGGCAAATTGTACTTTACTGCGTGTGTATTTGTTATCCTTTCTAATATGGACACCCCTCACTGGTGTTAGTGGTGAGGATTTAGACTCCTTGATTGCTGGGCCAGTGCACAGGTATCACATGCATTAACAAGTCTTTCAGCTTCCGTCTATTCTAGACCAACTTTTATACCTTGCTGTATAAAAGATGTACTCATTACCCTTTATCTTTGCCATCTCTGCCAGTCTTATATATATCCAATGCACTGACTGAATAAAGCCCTTCAGAAATATTCCCTCCTTTGACAATTTTGCTTATTTATTAATTTTACATTTATTTGCAAGAAAAGTCCGATGGGACAAAATGTCCTTTCTCAGCAGAGGCCTGGCGAGGAAATATCCATATTTATAAATAACTGTAAGATACATTATACAATATACAGGTACAAATATTGATTCAATTTCAGATAAAAGAACAAAATGAAAATACTTGTTATACATTTCATTGATACAATCATATAGTCTAGACAGGATAGAAATAATAGAAGTACTGTGATTGTAGGTAGAAAAGAAGCAAGTTGAGTATACATATGTTTAGTAGGGGTATACTATTCAAATACAAGATTAAAAGGTTGTGTTCCTTTAGCTGCCTTAAAACATCTATTTCCTAACCAGGGTTTGTGCAAAAGCAGGTCCATGATTCTGACAGGTGTGATTTGATTAAGTTTTTTTTAAAGTTGGAAGTGTTAGCAGCAGTTTTGATATTTAATGGCAGGGAATTCCAAGTTTTGGCTATGTAGTTGGAATAAAGGGAAACTCCAGCTGCATTGTTACGTTTGGATATATTTAGGAAGGATTTGTTACTGGAATGCAACACTCTGCCACTGGAGTAGTGTATTAGCAGATTTAGAATACTGGTATTTTTGGGCTGATTTAGTATTCAGTGGGCAAAGGTGAGTTGATTATAAGCAAGTAGATTTAGTAGTTCGAGCCAGGATAGTTGTTTTAAAGCCAAACAATGATGGGATCTGAAATTTGTTACTGTGGCAAACTTAGCGATTTTATTATAGCAAGTTTCAAGTTTTGCTAGGTCAAATTTCTTAATATTTGTAAGAATTTGTGAGGCATATAGTAGCATAGAGATAAGATGAGTTCTTGCTATAGTCGTCTTTGAAGACATTTAGAAAGTGTTGATTTCTTTTTTGTTAACTTTTTTATGATATGTGTATGTTGAATTTTATATTACGGTCAATGACCACTCCAAGTAATTTTGTTTGGGAAACTGGAGAAATAATTGTATGGTTTAATGATGAGATATTAAATGGTGGGTGAGCGTCTGCAACTCTAGTTGGATAGAAGAGCATGGGTTTTCTTTTGGTAGGATCAAATATAAGTTGTGCCTTATTTAGCCAAGATTCCACAGCATGAAATGACTGCTGGGTGATTTTTTTTTTTGAGTTTCTATAGTGTCGGGGAGGCACAAATCAGGGTGGCATTATCCACATATTGAACTATGGAGGCACATGGGGAGGTAGTATGAAGATTGCTAGTAAAGATAATAAAAAGGAGATGCCCCAAAATAGATACCTGTGGAATTCCCAAGGTTACAGGCAGTAATAAAGAGAGGTTTTGGTGCCATTTTACAGCTTGCTGGAGTCCAGTTATATATTGCTAAAACCAAGTAAGTGCAGAATGGCTAACTTTAAGTTCCGAGAGTGTAGTTAAGAGTTTAGAATGGGAGACAGTATCAAAAGCTTTGGGCAGATCAAGAAAGATGGAGGAAACTAAACTACCATCATTGTGATGATGGTTGATAATGTTAGTAAAGTTAACAAGGGAGGCGGTAGTGCTATGATTAGGACAGAAACCATGCTCAGCGTTAGATAGAAGATTGTTGGTTATTAGACAGTTCACAATTTGTGAATGGATGCACCTCTCAAGTATTTTTGATAATGGTGATAGTATAGCTATCGGCAGGTAATTTGATAATTCTGTTGAATTTCTACCTTTAGGTAGTGGGATGATACGGGATACTTTTCAAATTTTAAGGACTTGTTCTGAGTTGGGTCAATTTATTAATATGGATACTGGATAGGATATTGCTTTTGCACAGATGTTTAGATATTCAACAGGTAGATAGTCGGCAGCAAGTGTAGTAGGTTTAAGCCTTTTGAGATATTTAAGTGTGGTGTTTACTGGAATAGGTTGGAAAGAGAAGTTATTGGGATCTAGTGTGGGTACTATGCAGGTCTGGGTAGGGGAAGAACAATTACTGTTTGTGGGGGCTAGTATGGATTCAGGGAAGTATCTGTTAAATTGTGAGGCTATGTTGTCTTTAGTATCGGTGAGTGTAGGGGAGGGAGTACTAGTTTATCCTGGCTGTAGGATTTTTTTTGATAGCAGCCCATAATTTGTGTAGGTTTCTTTGATTTTTTTGATTGGACATTGCTACAGTAATTTATTTTGTCCTGTCTAATAATTGTTTTAGCTTTACTTCGTAGTTCTAGATATGCTTGCTTGTTAGTTGTAATTTTGTCATTGAGAAATTTCTCCCAGGCCTTATTTCTAGTTTGTAACAGAGATCTTGTTTCTTTGGTTAGCTAGGATGCATAACTGGATTTTATCCTCATGGTTCGGGGGGGCAAGATGTTTAGAGTATTGAGGAAGGTTGAGTTAAAGTATTCACCTGCAGTATCTAAAGGGAGGTCTTTGAGTAGTGCCTATTGCATTTTTTAAACTAGTTATGAAGTTTTGGGTGATACATTTATTCTCATCTTGGATTTGGAGGTAGGTGATAAGTTTATGTGGATTTATTCAGTGTCAGAAAATATAAGTTGGAATATGGTCACTCACGCTGCCTGGGAGATGGCCAGAGTATAGGGAAAATTTGGCCTGTTTGGAAGGATCTAGTTTAGGACTGAATGTTTATTTGATGCTTTGTCTACTTTAATACAAGTTTGGATTGTTTTGTGAGAAACTGTATAGGTTAATGTGGTCAAAGGGATTTTGAGAGTTGCAGGAGAGCCAGTCCACATTAAAGTCACCAATTATAATTGTCTCCTGAGGGAGGGATGTTGTTGTCCAATTTAGGATCTGTTCTAGAGTAGTCAGATCATTCCCATGTAGGAACAACTTCCTTGTTCTTGGTCCCACTTCCACCTCTTCTTTTTTATTGTAAAATTCCAATCCATTAAACATATTGCCACTTCTTCATGAAATATTATCCCTGCTTTCACTGGAATATAAACTATCAGTATCAAAACTTTCAGTCCCTCCAGACAACCTGTGATTCTAGCATATCTGCCTTTCTTATCATCTGTCTTATTCTCTATCTGCATTGGGCAGAGATTCCTTAATAAAATCACCAACCCAGTTTCCTTTCTCTCCCCTAAGCTGAACTAGCTGCCACCTTAAACCTCCTTCCCTCAATTTCTGTTCCTTATCACTTAAATGAATCTCCTGTAGCACAAGCACCTGTTCCCTAGTATTCCTTATATGACACAACATCATTTCTATCTTTGATGTATTAGTAAGACTGTTTGCATTCCATGATCTAATATCTAAATACCAACACCCCGTCATCCTGTCTTACTTTTCATTTCAACCTCATCTGCCCCCATCATTCCCCATGCTATATTTCCTACTAAACCTCCTATTTTTTTTTTAAACAAAAAACATCTTTATTAAATTATAGTATATGACATAGGCAATCTTACATTTACATAAATGAAAAATAAACATTAACACCACTTTAGTTGCGAACAATATGCACCATAAGCACCACTGAAACAACTGTAGTTGCAAACATTATACATCACTTATAATCTAACCAGTCACTGTTAGTTAAGCATTATACAGCTCATTCAAATCCTGACTTCTTTTAAACCTCATTCCTTCTCTACATATATTATTCCTACAATTCACATTTTTCCCATGTAGTTTGCTCCTTCCCTTTTCTAAAGATCCCAATTCCAGTTGTTTTATCTCTGTTACTATATTCACTACTTCAAGGTAAAGTTGGTTTAGACTTTAATTTCTGTTTTCTACGAATTGCTTTTTTGGCAGCCACCATAATTAGGCTCAGCAAGGCAATTCTGATCCTGTATCATACCACAAAAAAATCATCTCCCGAGTCAGTCCTATCTGCTAACCCAGTATCCCCAACAGAGCAGTCCGCAAGGAACTCCCCAAAGTCTGCCAACCCATTACACTCCCAAAATATATGTTCCCAACTGTCTCTCTCTTCCTTGTCACACCTCCAACATTTGCTATCCACCTGAGGAAAAATTCTTTGGCGTCTACTTAGGGTATAACAATACCTACGTAAACACTTCAGGCAGAGATCCTAAATCTTCGAGACTTTTTTTGCATATCTGAGAGATCTACATATATCCCCCATTGTTTCTTTCTGAACTGCTTGCCTAATCTCTCTTCCCAGTCCTTTCTAAGCTCCTCTGATTGATTCTTACACTTATCATGCAATATTTTATATCCTCTACTATTCCTTTTTTAACGTCAGCTTCTGTTCCCGATTCTATTAAAAACTCTACCAGTGCTGGTCTTTCATTTAAGACTCCCCTATTTCTTTCTCTTTCCCTATACTCTGATATCAATTCTTGATAGGTATACTCTGATATCAATCCTTGATAGGGAAGGCAGTCTCTAACCTGCAGTCCAAATACATTCTTGGCATCTTCCCATTCTATTACCTTTCCCTTTCTAGTTTTTTTTGCTGCCATTTCCTTGGTTCCTTTGCCAGCTAAACCTCCTATCTTGTCATTTTAGCACTATATTCCTCTCTTGCCAAATCTCCCCCCCCCCAAAAAAAATATATATACTAATTTACAGGTTCACCTTCCTCTTCTAGAACCTTAACCTCTTTGCTTGATTCGACCCACACTTGGATCATTTGCTCTACCATAAATGTGACAGTGCAATAAGTATAATGGATATTCTGCTCTCTCCATCCCTTACCTCCTCTCTCTACTGACTTTATAGATATACAATATATCTTTACAGATATACAAAAAAAAAAAACACCACTATTTAGTAAAGCTATTTAACCTCTCTTCTCTACTACAGGCTACTTTTTTGTCTTGTGCTATCCTCCCCATTCTTTTTCAGAATCTACCTATTGCCCCAACCCCACTGTAACTAATCTCTTCTGCCTTCCTCCCCCAAACATCATCTTGTCTCACTATTCATTATGTAAATTAACTTCCTAACCATTTCAAAGTCCTTTCAAAGTTCTTTCCTCCTTACTGTTCCTTTTCTTTCCTGTCCTCTTGCCAGAACATCTTTTCCCTTTTTATATGTTTAGCCCCTGGCATACGGGCCAATCAAAAATCGCTAAACACGGAGCTTCTTGTGTTCCACATTAAACAGAAGTAGCTCCATGTTTAACGATTTATAATTGGCCCGTATGCCAGTATACGGGCTAATCAAAAATCGCTAAACACGGAGCTACTTCTGTTGAATGCGGAACTGCAATGCATTAAACATGAGAAGCTCCATGCTTAGTGTAGAGCTACTGTTCTTTAATGTGGAACAGACCTTTTTTTTTGTTTGTTTTTTTTGGTCTTCACTTGCCGTAAGAGACTTTTTTTTTTTGTCCCTACCTGGCTGTTTGGAAATCTGGCAACCCTGATTACTGTCCAAGGAAAAACTGTCCAAGGAAAAGAAAGAAACAAATATTTCAAGTCCAACTTAATCGCACTTCAAAGAGCACTTTTTGTTTAATTCTGTTGGCTGCAAAAGGCAATTACTTGAAAATGGAAATTAAAGGGATCTTCAGAAAAGGAAAGGAGCAAATTACATAGAAATAAATGGAAAGATAGAACAGCCACTCAACCAGCTTTCAAAGCTTCCGGGCACATTCTACAAACCTAACTAAAGACAGGTTTAGGTGCCCAGCCCTTCAGAGCATTCATGCCAACTGAGAGACAGAAACTAAGCACTGAGAGGACATTGCTAGGAACAACAAAAAACAAATATCCACACCCTGGCATATAAAACATAAAAGGGGGATGAAGAAAGGGAGTAACAACTTCTAACTGATCATTCCAACACCTACTATTACGGTAAGTGTGCTTACAAAACTGTACTATGGTCATCATAGTGTTCACTGTTGCAGTAGCCTAAACTTTATGGGCATATTACCATAGCTTATAATATCTGTGAGGTAGAAGGGGAAGCATCCAGGAGTGCCTGGGGAATGGTGTTAGCAAAGCCTGACCTAGACCTAAGGAAGGATCTGCAAGGGCATGGAACTTATAAACAAAGACAATGGCAACCTTCAAACACTGGACTCCACCCAGTTTGGGTTCGTGTAAGGCCAATCTTGTCTAGTGAAACTGACTGACTTCTTGGAATCAGTCTCCAGAGCTGTGGACGAGGGTAAGGCCTATGTGGACCTCGGCAAGGCCTTCGATACCATCCCCCACTCTGAAATCATAGATAAACTTACTAAGCTGGGCATAAATCCCTACGTCACTCGATAAGTTCCCAAATAGGTTCATAGGCCCTGGGGCCTATACAAGCCCAGCCAAAAGGCTACCCTGGCTTTTGCCACCCAAGAAAATTATATTCCTGTACCACTGTCGAGCAGAGCCACAGAGGTGATCCCCGGGGTGAATTTCCTATTTCCCATTCAGTCATCAAGATTTTTCTTGAAGAGTGCTAATGAGGAGCTTTGTTTGATATAGATAGGTAGTTTATTCCAGAGTATGGGAAGTCTCTGGGACATGAATCTATCCCTCCGGCATGTTCTGTTTATTGTGGTGACAAGGTTTAGGTCCCTAGTGCATGTAGCTCGGAGGGATTGGGATTTCTTTAGGTGGAGCATGTCCAACAGCTCTGGGTTTGACATAGCTTTGTATGTTAGACAGAGATCACCTCTGAATAGGCAATATGCGACGGAGTAAAGCTGGAGTTTTTTGAGACAGTCTGCATAGAGCATCTGTTTGAGGCCAGTAATCCTCTTTGTGAGGTATTTCTGCAGCCTTTCCAGTTGTTATAGATGTCTAGTGAGGTACATACCAAAAGGGGCGTTGTACTCTATAATGGGTCTAATGAGTGATGAGTAGAGGGGAACAATAACCTATTTTTTTCTGGATGAGAAACCTTTTGTGATGAGGTGTGCCACATAGAAGGATTTCCTGACTACTGTGGTGATGTGATTATCAAAGGAGAGACTACTGTCCACCTGTGTCCCAAGGTCTCTTATCACACTTTCGGTGTTAAGTATACTACTGCCTATGTTGTAGTTCATGGGTACAGAGGCTTTACCAAAGGGGATGACAATGCACTTTTTGGCATTGAGCTTGAGGCCATGGCTTTGACACCAGACATCTGTCTCAGTAAGGCCCTTTTGTAGGATGTCCACATCGTTAGGAGTTTCGATTATGGCTCTTAGTTTGCAGTCATCTGCAAACTTTGTTAGCCAAAGACCTTCTGTGTTAGCCTGTATTTCAGAGAAGTAGATACCAAACAGGAGAAGACCCAGGACTGAACCCTGTGGTACTCCACTTGTAACTGGTCTGAAGTCGGATTTGGAGTCTGCTACTTTCACTGTGTGGGTTCTGTCAGTGAGCCAGTTGGCATCCCATCTTGTGACATAGGGATTTATACCTAGTTTAGTGAGTTTATATAAGTCCAGAGTGGGGGATGGTGTTGACAGCCTTGGCAAGATCTAGATAGGCTGTGTGAACCACCTTACCATTGTCTACGGCTTTGGTGACTGCTTCAAAGAAGTCTATCAGGTTTAGGAGACATGATCTGCCTTTTAAAAACCCGAACTGTGTGGGGTCCAGAGTTTGGAGATTAACAATGTCTTTGTTTATAAGTTCCATGATGATACTTTCCATGGCCTTGCAGACCAGGCTCATCAGACTAATGGGGAGGTAGTTCCCGGGGTCCATGGTGGCTCCCCCCTTCTGGAGTGGGATAACCGATGCTGTGTGCCATTCAGCAGGCACAAAGCCTGAGGTGAGGCTATGATTGAATATGGTACTTAGGTGGGGTGCCAGTTCATTCTGTAGTTCATGTAGAACACAACTTAGGATGTTGTCTGGTCCCATGGATGCTGTTTTCTTGGCTTTGGAGAGTGTGGTTTTTACCTGTGCAGCCGTGATTACAGGAACTTTGCATTCTTCCGGTATAGAGATGGGCTCTTTAGGGGGGGAGAGGGGGGTAAAGTTAGCACTGAACCTATCTGCCAGGATGTTGGCAATATCAGTTGGGTCTGTATATTTAGTGCAATTGTACTGTAACTCAGAGCAGATCTGAGTAATGCCATTGAGATTCTTGGCATAGCTATAGAATACTTTGTGGTTGTCTTTAGAATCAGTGGCGATTTTGTTTTCGTAACTAGCTTTGGAGGATTTTATCAGGGATCGCAGTTTCTTACTAAGGCTGACCAGGGAGCTCCTCTACTCATGGGATTTTACTCTCTTTTGCAACAGTTTCTTCCTTCTGTTGTACAGTTTGTTTATGGGAGGGGACCACCAGATTGGCTTCCTTTTTTTGGAAGATAGCATCTTGGTTCTGTTTGGGATAGCACGATCCATGCACTCATGTAAGTGCTTATAAAGTGCAAATGTGTAGGATTCAGTAGTCGTAACTGTATTGTTCATCTGCATGGGTGTCATGAAGTTCACCACTTCTGTCTTAAGAAGCATAAAGTTGGCTTTGGAGAAACTTTTTACCATGGTTTCCTTAATGGGGGGTGGGGGAAGGATGTGGATATCTAGGGTAATTAGCTAATGGTCGGATAGGACCAATGAGGCATTGACTTCAGGTGTGGAACACCGGTCACTCATGTTGGCAATGACTAGATCTAGGATATTGTTGCCCCTTGTGGGGGTGTGGATAAGGTGATCCAGGGCATTGGAGTTTATGAATTCCAGAAAGCGTTGAGCGAAGGAGTTGGTACATGAGTAATTTTCCCAGTTAATGGTGGGGTAGCTGAAATCACCCATTGTTAGGGTGTTTGGTTGAACCCTAATATTTTCCAGTACATCAAGAAAAGAGGAGTGGAAATCCTGGGCATTATGCTGAGCAGCTAGCCTGGAGGTGTGGATATCCTTAATGAATATGGACACGCCTCCGCCTTCGGTGTTCTGGTCCAGGTTACATGGCCGAAAAGTGTGATATGAGTTATAGCCTGGTAGTGCAGGGGAGCTCTCTGGAGCCTTGAATCAGGTCTCAGTCACTGCACAGATATCGATGTTCTCCATTTTAAGGAGTGCCTCGAGTGAGTGCATTTTGAGATTTAGACTTCTAGCATTGAGTAGCATCACCCTCAGTTTTTGCTTGCCTGTTCCTGTTACTGTGGTGAATTTGTCATTTGAACCTTGCCTAAAAAAGGCACTATAGGGGTGGCAAGAACCTTAGCCAGTATCCAGAATCTCAGAGGTGACAGGTGCAGGCCATCTCTGGCAAAGCATCGTGGTCTGTTGACCATGTCATCCCAGGCAGACAGATACTTTATCCCTTTAGAATGGCACCAGAAGCTTAGCCAATTGTTGAAGTCAATCATTTTGTCCTTGTACTGCGGCATCATTCTGGGTGATGGCAGAATGCTACTCAGGGCTAGGGTCATACTTGACTGGGATACAAAATCGGAGAGCTCTTCCATGTCTCTTTTCATGTAGTCCAGGGAGGTACGTCTCAGGTCATTCACACCAACATGGACAATGACAGAGTCATATTTGTACTTGTTGTGGAGTGACCCGAGTGCGTGGGTTATGTGGCGGATCCTGGCACCCGACAGGCAGCTGACAGTAACCTTCTCCTTGTTTAGCCTGGTGAGTCAGACATCAGTGTGCCTGACTATAGAGTCACCTGTGACTAGTGTGTTGGGTACGTTGTTTTACCTTATTGGCTGTGGTTGAGTGGCACACTGAGTCTGCGGGCTACGTGTCATTTGGGTTGTGTTGGGGGGGTGGAGGTTGCTTGCATTTCTGCTTTGGAGATCTCTATTGCTTGAGCAGATTATTATTGAGAGCCTCCGCAAATGTTTTTGTGTTTCTATGTGTGGATTTTGGTGGTGTAGATTTAGTGAGACTATGTGATGAATGTGGTGTGGTGCAAGTGTTTACCTTCTCCTCCTGACTGTCAAGTCCAGTCTTGACTGGAGAGAGCTTTACCTCCAGTTTGGCTAGATAAGTGCATCTCTCACAGGTTGTAGTGTTGGGTGGTAGGAGGAGAGGGTTGTCTGTGTACATGAGGCAATTTCTATATTGCCCCAAGATGCCCAGATTAATCAGATAGACAGGAGAGAACACTGGGAGCTGACCCTTGGACATGCCTGAATAAAAAACGATTTTCCTCTAGATAAGTGAGGAAAGTGAGTACAAGAGCTGTTTTTCTCTAAGCAAGTGAGGAAAGTAAGTACCAAAACTGTTTTCCTCTAGGTAATGAGGAAGGTTGAGTGCTGTAGTAATTAGTAGGCTATTTACTGCTTACAAGTTCTGAACAAGTGCTGATCACAAATAAGCAAAATCAAGTGCTAAAACTAAGAATCTGTATCTGGACTAAACTAGTTATAGGAAAGGGGGGAAACAAGTACAAATGTGGGCTTTTAAATCAGAAAGTTGAGAAAGATGGAAAAACTGCCCAAACGGCCAATAACTACAATTTCTGGACCAGAACCACTCCTTATGTGGTAGATAGGTTACCTAGTGCTTACCACTCCCACTGATAAGCTAGAAGGCTTCCCTCCAACACAGAAAGCTTGGGGGGCTCAGGAGCTTACATACAGTCCTGGATACAGCAAATCTGAATCTGGACTATACTAGTTACAGGAAAGGTATACATATTATATATATATATATATATATATATATATATATATCTATATATATATATATATATAGAGTTGAGGTACTCAAAAAAACATGAATCGACCTTCACTGACAAGTGAGTGATCCGACATCATAAAATACGGGGGCGTTTACAGGGTACCCGATGCAAAAGTCGCTACTCATGCCTACCATGGTTGCATGACACTGCCACACTTACTAAACCATGGTAGGCACAGCGTATTTATGCATGTCGGGTGTGATTATGATTTCACTGGTTGTACATTGTGTCTGTGAGTTGAGTTGTCGATGTCCTCCATAAAAGGACATATATATATATATATATTTTTTTTATATATATATATATATATATATATATATATATATATATATATATATATATACAGAAAAGTAGCTAAAATAGCAGTAAAAACAATTCAAATGCAATGCAAGCTAGCACACTTGAGTATGTAGCAATGTTAGACCAAGCAGTTTAAAAAATGCAATTGAATTAAAAATGACTAAAAACAAGTGCAGAAGGAGTCTACTAGGTAGAATGTGGTAAAGAGATGGGACTGGGGGGAGTGTCCCAAATCAAATATACAGTGGGGGCGGGCAACTGCAAAAGCCTCCAAATTTAAACAACACAGGAATACGGAGGGTGGGTATGGGAAAACCAACACATTCAGCAGCGATCAGAAAAACTATACAGTGAAGCAAAAATAACAGTGCATAACTCTGAAGTCAGGAAGCAATTATATAAAATTAGTCAAACAATTACCAGTAAACAACTCTGAAGTGACAGAAAAATATACTCAGCTCTGTATATCTCCAGATAGATTATAGAATATAAAATATAAAATAGAATAGAATTAGAAATGTATTACTGACAGTAGCCAGACTGTAAAAGTAGCCGACTCCAAATCCAGCTCCAGACAAGTGACAAGGGGAGTAACCTCAGGGTTCAGTCCTGGGACTGCTCTTGTTTGGCATCTACTTCTCCGAAGTACAGGCCAACACTAAGGGACTCTGGCTAACAAAGTTTGCAGATGACTGCAAACTGGGATCCATTACTGAATCCCCAAATGATGTGGATATTCTACAAAAGGGCCTTACAGAAACAGATGCTTGGTGCCAGAGCCATGGGCTCAAGCTTAATGCCAAGAAATGTACAGTTAACCCTTTGGGAAAAAACATGTAGCCATGAATTACCATATAGGTGGCAGTACACTAAACACTGAAAGTGTGATGACAGACTTAGGGACACAGGTGGTCAGTGGTCTCACCTTCGATAACCACATCACCACAACAGTCAGGAAATCCTTCTATGTGGCACACCTCATCACTAAGGGCTTTTCATCCAGAAAAAAGGAGGTCATTGTACCACTGTAGCCACCCCTCATTAGACCCATTTGGTATGTACCTCACAAGACATCTGCAACAGCTGGAAAGGCCGCAGAAATATCTCATTAAAAGAATCACAGGCCTAAAGCAAATGCCCTATACTGACCATCTAAAAAAACTCCAGCTATACTCTGTGGCATATTGCCTACTCAGAGGCGATCTCTGCTTAACATGCAAGGCCATGTCAAACCCTGAGCTGTTGGACATGCTCCACTTAAAAAGATCCCAATCCCTCAGAGCCACACGCTCCAGGGATCTAAACCTTGTCATCACAATGAACAAAACATGCTGGAGGGATAGGTTCCTGACCCAGAGACTCCCAATACTCTGGAAAAGACTGCACATACATGTCAAGCAGAGCGCCTCCTTGGCCCTCTTCAAAAGGAACCTTGAGGATTGGATGGGAGATAGGAAATTCACCCTGGAGATCATGTCAGTCATCCTGCTAGACAGTGTTCCAGGGAAGTAAATATTGTGGGAAGAAATATCCAGGGAATTGTTATGGCTAGGCTTGTATAGACCCTAGTGCCAATAGCCTATTACCAACCTATGAATCTAGCTTGTCATGTTTTGTAAAAGAATGTACATGGGACCAAGTTGCTGCTTTAGAAAACTTCTAGAGTCCAACCCTTTTCAAAAAACATATATTAAGCCAAAGCCCTAATAGAATGCATCATGACTCTGCCAGGAATATTTTTATTGCAGTGGGAATAATGGGAATAAGAAAAGGTAATTGCCTGAGACAACAATTTAGAAATAGTCTTCTTTGACACACATTGCCCCTTCTTACCTTAACAAGAAATTAACAACTGATAAGAAGTTCTAAAAAAATTGTTGTGTAAAGATAGTACCAGACTTGTTTGTGGACATTCAATGTATGAAGCATCTTTTCTACCTCATTTTTGAGTTCAAGGAAGAACACAGTGAGATGGAAAAGTGGGCTTAAAGTAAACCGGAATACTACTTCAGGCATAAAGGAAGAATTAATTCTCAAGGAAACTATGTCTCTGTGGAAAACGAAATAAGGTTGATCCATCACAACAGCTTGCAATTCAAATATTCTTCTTGTAGAAGTCAGAACAGTTAGTAAAACTGTTTTCCATGTTAAGAACTTCAAGTCTGCCAAATACGCTGGTTCAAATGGAACAAGTGTTAGCTTCTGTAATGCAAAATTGAGATCCCAAGGAGGAGCCGCCAGTTTTCTTGGAAGTCTCTTAAGTAATACTCCTTTCAAAGACATATTGATGTGAGAATGCATTGAAAAAGGAACTCCATTAGCAGACATGCTGAAATGGCCAACAAATTAACCTTCACAGAGGAGTGACATAGTCCATAGGAAAGCTACTCACACCAACAGTGCAAAATCAGAGAAACACTAATAGGATCATAGGGGTGTACTACGCTAATGCTCCTGGAGTCTTTACAAGCCTAGCCCATAGGATTACCCTGGCATCGTGCCACCCGACATTAGTTCCCACTGTCTCTGTCAAGGAGAGCCACTGGAGTGACCATCCACTCATCAAGATTTCTTTTGAAATGGGCCAGTGAGGTGCTCTGTTTGACATGTATGGGAAGTCTATTCCATAGCATCGGCAGCCTCTGGGTTATGAACCTGTCCCTCCAGCATGTTCTGTTGATTGTGGTAATGAGGTTGAGGTCTCTGGAGAGTGTGGTGTGGAAGGATTGGGATTTCTTTAGATGTAGCATTTCTAACAGAGCTGGGTCAGATATGGCTTTGTAAGTCAAGGAAAGATCGCCTCTAAGTAGGCGATATGAGACATAGAATAGTTGGAGTTTTTTTGAGTCTGTCCATATAGGACAAGTGTTTAAGGCCTAGGATCATCTTTGTGACGTACTTCTGCAGCCTCTCCAGTTGTTGCAGGTGTCTAGTTGGGTACATGACAAATGGGGCATTGTACTCGATAACTGGCCTAATGAGGGAAGAGTAGAGGAAGACAATGACCTCTTTCTTCCTGGATGCAAAACCCTTAGTAATGAGATGTGCCAGATAGAAGGACGTTCTGACCACAGTGGCAATGTGGTGGTCAAAAGAGAGGCTGGTGTCAACCTGTGTACCCAGATCTGTTATAACATCTTCTGTGTTCAGTGGACTACCATTGATGTGGTAATTCCTGGGAACCGAGTTTTTCCCAAATGAGATGACGACACATTTTTTGGCATTGAGCTTAAGGCCATGGTTCTGACACCAGTTGTTGGTCTCAGTGAGGCCTTTCTGCAGGATGTCCAGCATCACTTGGGGAGTTTATAATAGCTCCCAACTTGCAATCGTCTGCAAACTTTGTCAGCCAGAGTCCCTTCTTATTGACCTGGACTTCAGAGGAGTAAATACCAAACAGGAGAGGACCCAGGACTGAACCCTGTGGGACTTCACTCCTGACTGGTCAGCAGTCTGGCTTGGAGTAAGCTACTTTTACACTGTGGGTTCTATCTGTGAGCCAGTTTGCAACCCACCTAGTGATATAGGGGTTGATGCCTAGCTTAGTGAGTTTTTCTATGATTCCTGACTGGGGAATGGTATCAAAGGCCTTGGCTAGATCAGGATAGGCTGTATGAACCACCTTGCCTTCATCCACAGCTCTGGTGACTGACTCAGAAGGTGACCAGGTTAAGCAGGCATGATCTACCCTTCACAAAACCAAACTGTGTGGGAACCAGAGTTTGGATATTCCCTATATCCTTGTTTATTAGGTCCATGATGATGCGTTCCATAGCTTTGCATATACACTCATTAGGTTAATGGGGTGATAGTTCCCAGGGTCTGTAGTCGCTCCTCCTTTGTGGAGAGGGATGACTGTAGCAGTGCACCATTTGGTAGGGACAAAACCTGAGGTGAGGCTGTGATTGAACAAGGCACACAGGAGTGGTGCCAGTTTCTTCTGTAGTTCATGTAGAACACAGTCAGGGATATTGTCTGGTCCCATAGAAGCTGTATTCTTGGCCTTGGACAGTGCTGTTTTAACCTGTGCAGCAGTAATACTGAGTGCCTGGCAATCTACTGGTATTGTGACTGGTCCTTTAGGGGGGATAGATGGCACTGAATTTGTCATCCAGTATATTGGCAATATCTGTTGGCTTGGTATAGGAGGTATCATTGTGCAGCAGCTCACAGCAAATCTGGGTATTGCCATGGAGATTTCTGGGAACTGCCATGGAGATTCTTTACATAACTATAGAATTTCTGTTTTCATAGCTAGCTTTAGAGGATTTGATGAGGGATCTCAACTTTTTGTTAAGGCTGATAAGGCAGTTTTTCCAGTCTTGGGAATTCACCTTATTCTGCATCAGTTTCTTCCTTCTGTTGTTGAGTTTGTTTATGGAAGGGGACCACCAAATTGGCTTCCTTTTTTTGGAGGAGAGTGTCTTGGTTCTATTGGGTATGGCAAGAGCCATGCATTTGTGTACGTGTTCATACAGTGCATTGGTATATGATTTGGCAGTCATGCAACTATTCTCCATTTGCATGGGTGCCGTGAAATTAGACTCCTCTGTTTTTAGGAGCCCAAGGTTAGCTCTGGAGAAGTTTTTCATGGTGGTTACCTTTCCGGGGGGGTGGGGGGGTAGATTTCCAAGGTGATTAGTTTGTGGTCGGATCTAACCAGGGAGGAGTTGACTACTGGTGTAAAGCAACAGTCGCCCATGTTAGTAATGACCAGGTCATGGATGTTGCTACCTCTAGTGGGGTACGAACGAGCTGGTCCAGGGCATTGGAATTAATGAATTCCAGGAAATGTTGGGCAAGTGAATTGGTACATGACTAGTTTTTCCAGTTAATGGAGGGATGGTTGAAGTCACCCAGTATGAGTGTGTTAGGTTGGACCCTAATATTCTCCAGGGTGCTTAGGAACGTGGAGTGTGAGTCTTGGAAAATGGTTGGGGACCTACACAGGCTACAACCTGAATCTCTGTCTTACCCAGTGTTAGCTGCACCTGAAGTATCTCTAATGGGTTATGCTGGGCTACCAGTCTGGAGGTGTGCACATCCTTTATGAATATGGAAACACCACCGCCTTTGGAGCTTCGGTCCAAGTTCTGGGACCGAAAGGTGTGGAATGGAGTTATAGCCTGGTAGTGCAGGGGTGCTTTCTGCTGCTTTGAACCAGGTCCCTGTTACAGCACAAATGTCATTGTTCTCCATTTTAAGGAGTGCCTTGAGTGAGTGCATTTTGAGATTTAGACTTCTAGTATTGAGCAGCCTGAGCCTCAGATTGCATTTGTTTGTAGCTGTTATGGTGGTAATTTGGTCTTTGGAACACAGCTTAAAAAAGGCACTATAGGGGTGGCAAGAGCCTTGGCCAGTATCCAGAAACCCAGGACAGATGCAGGCCATCTCTGCCAAAGCATCAAGGTCTGTCAATCATGTCATCCCAGGCAGAGAGATACTGGATCTCCTTGGAATGACACCAGAAACTTAGCCAATTGTTGAAATCAATCATTTTCTGCTTGTACTGTGGTATCATTCTGGGTGATGGTAGGATGCTGCTCAGGGCTAGGATTATACCCGCCTGGGCTACATAATCCGAGAGTTCCTCCATGTCTCTTTTCATGTAGTCCTGGGAGGTACATCTCGGGTCATTCACACCCACATGTACAATTACTGAGTCATATTTGTACCTGTTGTTGAGGGACCTGAGTGCATGCGTTATGTGGTGGATCCTGGCACCTGACAGCCAGCTGACTGTTACATTTTCCTTATTCAACCTAGTGAGTGGGACATCAGTGTGCCTCACTATCAAGTCATCTATGACTAGTGTGTTTGGCATGCTGTTTTGCCTTGAAGGCTTTGGTTGAGTGACACACTGTTTAGGTGAGTTATGCATCTTGTGATTAGTGTTGTGTTGTGGTGGTCGAGTGCATTACTGCCTTGGAGGCCTCTGCTGTTTGGGTAGATTTTTATTGATAGCCTCCACGTAGGTGGGTGTGTGGTTTGTGTTTTTATGTGAAGGCACTGCTGGTGTGTGTTCTGGAGGGCTGTATGTTCCATGTGATGTGGTGCAAGTGTTGATCTTCTCCTCTTGACCATCTATTCCGGTCTTAGCTGGAGAGTGCGTGGCTTCCAATTTGGATATATAACTGCATCTCTCACAAGTCTGAGTGTTGGGAAGTAAGAGGAGAGGGTTGTCAATGAACATGAGGCAGTTGCTACATTGTCTCAGGATGCCCAAGTTCACCAGGTTAATATGAGAAAGCATAGGGAACTGACCTTTAGACATGCCTGGAGGGGTGGGCATTAATAATAAGTACTGAAGCTGTTTCCTTGTAGAAGGCTTTGTGCTGGTAGCACTTTTGTGTTTATGATATTTTCTACAAGAAGTCTGGTAAAGTGCTAGACTTATAAGCTAGTAAAAGTGCTGGAGAGGAGAGAACTAGCAGATCTAAGGGAAAAATTGAAGAGCAGACTTTTTGGCACTGCTCAGAAGCATATAAACAGTCCTGGATACAGCAAATCTGTATCTGGACTACACTAGTTACAAGAAAAGAGGGAAACAAGTGCAAACATGGGCTTTTAAACCAGAAAGTTGAAAGAGATGGAAAAACTGCCCAAATGGCCAATAAACTATCATTTCTGGGCCAGAAACCACTCCTCTTGTGGTATAATGAATGGGCGCCGGTTATTTTGACGGCATCAATTAAAAAATCTCTTCTTTTGCTTATATATGATTTTTCTGGTAGCAAGATTTCTTGCCTAGTTAGTACCTGCTGCACACCCTCAATAAAGAGCTGTATAAAACGTATTAAGACCCTATCATCCAGGCAGTCAATTGAAATTTTGGGACTGGGATGTATCAAACACCCCTGTTCCTGTGTACATAGATGCAGTCTGTGAGGAAACTTGTGTTAATTGCCCATAGCCAATTCCAGAAGGCAGAACCACTGTTGCCTGGGCCAGAAGGAAGTTACCACAATGATCTTGGGGGATTCCTTTTGAATATTCATTAGTACCCTAGATATCAATGGAAATGCATACAAGCTGGTAAAAACAAAAAAATCGTTAAAAGTCACTTTTCCCCAATCAAAAAGCAGTAAAAAGCACTTAAATACACTTTTGTCAGCTCCAAAAAGTAAAGTGAACACAGCTTCTATACAGAAAAAGTAGTTCTAAACAGTTTTAAACACCTTTAAAACTGGCAAGAACAAAAGTGCACTCCTATTTAAAAAAAGAAGTTATGTACTCACCATAACATTCCATGTTTGTTGTCAATCTCGCGGTTCATTCTTACAATGATGGGTTCGGAGCCGATTATCGGCTCCAACTCGGCTAAATACATAGCTGAAAGTCTCAAACCTGGCTCGTGGTAAGTAGGTATCCCACAATGTAGTGGTGTAATTCCCCAGATCTTGTTTGCTGCTACTACTGAATGAAATGAAAACTACATACACACACACACACACACACACATATATATATATATATATATATATATATATATATATATATACACACACACACACACACAAATATATACTATACTCAATAGAAAGAGAAATAAACTGAAACAAAGAACTCCTGAAGGTAGTAAAAACATTCACCAGGTCCACAAGGAGTCTTTGGCAGGTGGAAGGAATGAATGAATGAATGAATGGCGAGATGTACAACAAAATTGGAACTTTATGGTGAGTACATAACTTCTTTATGTTATGTTATGTTGTCCTAACTCGCCTTCATTCTTACAATGATGGGACAGCGTCCCTAGCACCTCTTTCTTGAGTGGCTCACATGAGTACACATTTAAGCACCGTGGAACCAAAGGAGGCCCTGTCCCTGGAGGCTAAATCCACTTTGTAATGCATGATAAAAGTATGAGGAGTGGTCCAAGTAGCTGCTGCACAAATATTATCCATATGAATTCTGGCTTGAAAGGCAGATGACATAGCCATTGCTCTAGTGGAATGAGCCTTCACTTTGAAAGGTAAATCTCTGTGATCTGTGGTATAGATGAATGTAATACAGTTAGAAAGCCAATTAGAAAGAGTAGTTTTGGAAACTGAGCTACCCTTTTTTGCATCAGAGAAGGATACAAATAATTGGTCAGATTTTCTAAAATTTTTGGTCCTATGCAAATAGAATCTGAGTTGTCTATGCACGTCTAGTTGATGTAATTTGTATTCTGCCTTGTTGCTATGATTAGGAAAGAACACTGGAAGCTCTATAGATTGATTTATGTTATTTGGAGAAGAGACTTTGGGTAAGAAAGATGGATTCGTTCGTAAGGATACCCTATCCTTATGAAAAATCAAATATGGTGGTTTAATAGAAAGAGCTTGCAACTCTGATACTCTTCTAGCAGATTTTATAGCCACCAGAAACAAAGTCTTCCAGGAAAGGAACTTGAGGTCTGAAGAAGATGCGGGCTCAAAAGCTGGTAAAGTCAGGTGAGACAGAACAAAATTTAAATCCCAAGGAGAAAGGGGCTCCTTAAAGGGAGTTCTTAACAAGGAGGCACCTTTCAAGAAGGCTCTACACAACATGGGTGACATTAAGTTGGAGGCAGAATCACCAATGTGGAAATTAAATATTGCAGCGAGTTGAACCCTGATGGTTGCTGCAGCTGAACTTTTCTGGAAGAGTTCCGCCAAAAATTCCAAAATAAAATGGATGGGTGCAGAAAAGGGATTAATGTTCCTGTTTTGAGCCCAAAAGGAAAACCTTTTCCATTTGCTATAATACAGTTTTCTAATGGAAGCTTTATGAGATGACATTAAGATATGTCTAACTGTAGGAGTGAAATTGTGAAGCCTGACTAAGTTGGGAAGTGGAGCGGCCAAGCTGTCAATTTCAGGGTGTGGAGAGAAGGATGAAGCACCCCTGACATATGTGTCAGCAGGTCTGGAACTGGGTCCAGAGTCCAAGGCTTCTCCTAAAGATGAGGCCAAAGGAAGGGGAACCAAATTGGCGAGGCCAGTAAGGAGCAATGAGAATTATCCTGCTTCCCAAGTACTGTGCTTTCTGAATGACTCTGGGTATGAGAGGAAATGGAGGAAAAGCATACAGAAGTCCCGAGGGTCAATCGTGAGCAAGTGCATCTCTCGGTGTCTCCCCCGGAGGGGGGATAAGGGTAAAGTAGTTGCTGCACTTGGCATTCATGAGAGTGGCAAACAAATTGCAGCAAGGCAGACCCCATGTTTGGAAAATCATTTCCGTTATATTCTGATTCAGAGACCACTCGTGAGGCATTAATATTGCCCTGCTCATCCTGTCTGCTATCATGTTGGACTTCCCCAGAATGTGCGTTGCTATTAGAAAGTGCTGGGAAGAAACTGCCCATTGCCAAACTCTCAGGGCCTCTTGACAAAGGGGGTAAGATATGGTTCCCCCCTATTTGTTTATGTACCAAACCACAGACATATTGTCTGAATGTATTGCAATAGTTTCTCCAGGGAGAGAATCATGAAGTGCTTGCAATGCAAAAAGCACTGCTCTCATCTCTAGGTCATTTACATGCAAGTGAGCCTCATGTTCTTGCCATGTACCTTGGACTGTTCTTTCCAGATAATGCCCCCCCCCCATCTGGGAAGCGTCCGTGGTCACCGTAGCTATGGCTTCTTGTGGAACAAAGGGTCTCCCTATGGTCACATGAGTGGAGTGCATCCACCATCTTAAGTCTTTCTTGCATGATTCTGTTATTCTGATTAGGTGAGACATCGGAAGCTCTTGAAGTGACCATTGGGAGAACAAGAGCCACTGAAGGATCCTCATGTGCATTCTGGCAACAGGAACCAGTGTTATTGTGGAAGCCATTGTTCCTAGTAATCTTAGAATTATCTTTGCTTTCACTTTGGTTTTGGGAAGGAGATGACATATCTGCTGTTTGAGTGCTGCAACTCTTTCTGTTGGAAGACGTGCTATCATAGAAATGGTGTCCAGATCTGCGCCTATAAATGTAATATGTTGACAGGGCAACAAGGCAGATTTTTGAAAGTTGACTGTAATATCCAGTTGGTTGCAAATGTCCATAGTTAGAACCCTGGCTTGTTGGAGTAGATGCTTGGTGGTAGCAGACAGAAGCCAGTTGTCTAGATAGGGAAACACTCAGAATCCTAGATGCCTCAGGTGAGACGTGACTACTGCCATGCATTTGGAGAGCACTCTGGAGCTGTAGTGAGACCAAAGGGCAGAGCTCGGAACTGGTAATGACTGGCTCCCTGCCAGAAGCTAAGTACCTTCTTGATGTCCTGTCCATTTATACGTGGTAGTAAGCATCTTGAAGGTCTATCAAGCGCATCCAATCGTCTTTCCCTAAAAAGGGAAGTATAGACTGCAGTGTCACCATTCGGAACTTTGACTTCTTGACAGATTTGTTTAATTTGCTTAGATCTAATATGGGTCTCCAGTCCCCTGTTCTTTTTGGCACAAAAAAGAATCTTGAGTAAGTTCCAAATCCTATTTGGTCTGTGGGGACTTCTTGGATGACTCTTTTGTGCAGCAACTTTTGAATCTCTATAGTTGCTTGCTCCCTTAGATTGGGTGGAACATCTGGGCTTGTTCTGGTCCGTGGAACAGGATTGAAAAATGGGATGGAGTATCCTCTAGATATTATTTTTAGTACCCATTTGTCTCCTGTGATAGTACGCCAGACTTCTGGGTACATGGATAAACGTCCCCTGACTGCCTCCAGAGTAGAGCAGTCGGGCCTCCTTTCAGGAGCACTGATAAGGGCATCCACGAAAGGAATCACGGTCACCCTGGTTCTGCAGGCCCCCTCTGCCTCTGGGGTGGCATCTACTGTTATTGCCTCCCCCTCTACCCCTGGGGAAGGAATCACCCCGTGCATCCTGGAAATATCTCTGGGATCTTTTGAACCATTTTCCCACACTTCTGGCCTTTAGGATAAGGTCTTGAAGGTACGGAAAAATGTACTCCAACAGCAGAGAGAGTTTTTCCTTCCTGCTCGCACTGGGTTAGAGTGCCTTTTACTTTGAGTCCAAAGAGTGAGGAACCATCAAAAGGGGTGTTAGTTAAAGTAGACTTAAAGGGCTCTGCAAAATTGCACAAGCACATCCAGGAGTGTCTCCTAAGGGAAACTCCAGAACCCGCTGCCCTGCTTGCTCCATCTGCTGCGTAGGATATCAGCCTCATCGAGGAGTTGACGATGGAATTTAAGGTGGACAGCTGGGAGGAGACCTTCTAATATACCCCTACAGTTAAAGTACCTCTCAAAGTATCTCCTAGCTCTTTCAGGAGATCTCTTTGTAGCCTTGTAAAGTGAGATAGGTAGTGCAGAGATTGTAGTGAAAATGTCGCTGACAAAAAGACACACTTCCCATATCTGTCCATCATTCAAGAGTCAAGAGATGAGGAAGTCTCTGAAAGTTCCTTCTTTGTGGCTGCTGCCACCACCATAGCATTTACGGGTAACCCCATAGTAAGGAAATCCTTTCCGGAAGGAGCTAACAAGAATTTGTTTGGTCTCCAAGGGACTGGTTCCATTGTGTCAGGTGACTCCCACTCCTTTCGACTGACCAGGTCCATTAGCTTATCGAAAGAAGGAGACACCCAGGAGGCTGAAGGTTGAGACCCAAAAGCCTTCAGGTACACTGACGGCTCATCAGAAGGGGTGGTGGCCTGCCAGCCACCTCTCTGCTTCAGGATCTCTAGAATATCTGCAAATGAGATATCATCAGAGGACGACTGTGGGAACCCTTCCAACTCATCGAGGTCAGTGTCTGAAGTGACAGACTCATCTGGGGAGTCTACATGCTTCCTCTTGCAAGTTCTCTTCCGAGGTGGCTCCTCAGAAGGATATTCTGGGGAGGCCTCGGAGGAGAGGGGCTTGCCCATTGAGGGATTCTGAGGCTCTGGATCTCTGCTGTCCTGTGGAATGGGTGGTGCCGAGACAGTAGCCGGTGCCTTAGGGGGACGAGTGCTAGTATCCCTCTGTGGCGCTGAATGGGTAGACAACACACTCCTCATCAGCTCAATGGTGGATCCCGCAGGCTCCAAATACTTCCTCGGCTCTGAGGAGACAGAGGAAGACACTGGAACCAATGAGATCGGACCAAGGCCAATGTAGGAGCCGAGCTAACCTGGGCCAATGCTCCAAGGGGTAGACTCAGCACCGAAGAAGATTAAGGCCGAGAACCACCCCCCCCCCCTTGGCGCCAGCTCCCAGACTCTCTGAACGGCACTGAGAGAGTCGGAGCAGAAGTTGGCTCCATGAACACCAAAGAGAGTCTCGGAACCAACGGATCCACAGTAAGCGGTACCAAGCACTCTGGCTCCGAAGGTCCAGCTTGGCTGGGACAAAGAACAACAGTGGGTATAATTGGTACAGTAGGCTCCGAGACCAAATGGGTGGGAGCAGAGAATAATTTAGTCAATGCCAGTGACTTCAGGAGTCTGCACAACACCCGTTCGATGTCATCGTCCCATAAGCTCCTGGTGGACCCGGAAGATATGGATGGAGAGCGAGACCTGTGCAGAATTGGAGATCATAGTGTTGGAGAAACCGGTGAAATATCCATGGACCAGCTCCGAGAAGAGGTATCTTGCGGCTCCGAGGACTTTGGAGCCGAAGAACCAGGCTTGTCAATTAGTATGACCTGGACGGCTTTGAAGACTGTAGAGCTGAGGAGGTAGTGGCCTTAGATATTTTTGGCAGTTTGACTGGTGGCGCCAACTGAGCCGATGTGGCAGGTTAATGTCTCTTCTGGGATTTTTCCTTTTTGGAAGAAGGAGAAGAAGAAGAGGAAGAACTATGTATAGCTTCCTCAAAAGTTGGCTTTAAGAGCCCTTTCAGGATCAACTTGTTTTTCCTTTCTTGAAGTGCCCTTGCACTGAAAGAATGACAAAAAGTATAATCTTGTAGGTGAATTGCACCAACGCAATAAACACATATAACATGTCCATCTGTGATGGTCATTTTTTGTGAGCACTTCTGGCATTTTTTAAAGCCCAAAGGCTTATGTTCCCTCTCTTTTGGGTCTTTGGACGTAATAAAGATAAGACCACAAAAAACAACAGCAAGAAAGTTCTAACTATATCACTATACAACTATTGAACTATATGACTATTCAACTCTATAATGGGAAACACGAAGGAGACAGACAACTAGGGAGAAAATAGGGCCTCTAACTCAAATGGATCTATTTCCCAGACAAGACAACAACTAACAAAAGCCATCTAACTAAAACAGGTGATGAGCTCTCTAACTTAAATGAGCCACTTAACAACTAGACAGAAAAAAACAACCACTACAAGGGATACAGATAGGCTTACTATGTGACGGCCAAAGTCGCGTCAAAGAGAATATAACTATAATTATAGAATTATAGTGCAAAAAAAGGGCACAACGATTTAAATATGTTGAATACTAAGCTATCTATAATAAAACAGAACAGTATACAGGAAAAATATAAGAAATTTGTCACAACTTAGCCACGGCCAAGATGAGAGCATCCAATCTCGTAAAGCAGCCAACAAGATCTGGGGAATTACACCACTGCGTTGTGGGATACCTACTTGCCACAAGCCAAGTTTGAGACTTTCAGCTATGTATTCAGCCGAGTCAGAGCCAAGAATTGGCTCTGAACCCATCATTGTAAGAATGAAAGCAAGATAGGACAACATAACACGTATAGTTAAGCCATGTGTTAGTTATTAAAAACACATATTCCTAACATAAAAGTACTTTTCCTAACAGGAAATAATAAAAAATTAAATGGAAAATGTTTTTACCCAAAGGGAACTTATCTGCCGAGCAACGGAACAGCACAATTTGACATCCAGTCCTCAAAAGCCAGCAGAAGAGTGCCCTCTTCAGCAGCAGGGAAGCTTTGAAAGGTTTGGTGCCTGAACCTGTATTTTAGTCAGCTCAGCTTGAGCTGTCTAAATGTTTGGGCACATGGAAGGTGCCCTGAAGCTTTGGAAGCTGGCTGGCTGTTATATCCTTAGCAGGATAAAACCCATATAGCTAAGGCCACTGCAACAATGATCAATATGATGAACATCTATAGTTACTATGTTTTCATCTCCTGTTTGTGGTAATAGACTAACCTGTTTGAGCGCCTGCAACTTAAATTCCTAAAGTAAAAAATAACTATTGCAACTTAAATAAATACAATATGGTTTCAGAATTAAGCTAAAACTAAGTTTCTTAATTTCTGTGGTACGGTACTGTATGGCAGGAAAAGAAATTAGGAAGGTACATATACCGGCTGTTGAAAACCTTTTGCAAGTGCCATTTATAGATTACTTCCATATCAGACAGTCTAGAAAATAAATAGATGAAAAATCTGAGTGACAGCAATATTTCTACACTCTTATAGGCAGAAAGATCCAAACAGAGTAAAAGTTAATTCCTTCAGAAAATGTCACAAAATATTGTGCATTCAAGGAATGAGCAATCTGAGTAAAGTAACTAAACCAAGCATAATTGTCCTTTTCTCTAAAATGCAGACTTAGTCATTACAAATAACGGAATGATGAATGGCACAAGTATTCTAACCTTTGGAAGTTGTTTTGCAATGTCTCCACCCACAAAGACAGCTTCTAGATAAATCCATAGGTTTTGTACTGTCATCCAGTTCTCGATGATATCTGTGGTGTTGGACAGGTTTTGCACCCATTTTTGTATCTGTGCTTTAAATGGTGTGTTGTACCTATAACATAATATATTTACATTTTTCAAAAAAATAGCCAATAATAAGTTATGGTAAAATACATTGATTAATTCAACAAGTAGCTTATTCAGACCAAGTTATAAATTAATTATATTCCACAGAAAATGTTTACTAGATATCCTCAAAATCTGCTGCAGTAATAAAAAATGCACTAAGTTAGACTCAAATGTTCTGAAAACATAAACGTGCAGAGACTACTTAAGTGAATCCTACTGTCTTGTAGCTACAGCAGAGTACTTAATGAACATACTAATAGCGTAGACTTTAAGGGGATCCTTCTACCAGGTACTGATGATGATTGTTCAATTAATTTCACTTAATAAAAGCTAGTAAAGCTTATCATTAAAATGTAAGCCTTAAAATGAAATACAGTTTCTTTGTGAGTCGTGTTTTGTACGACTAGAAAGACCCTACTTCCTGAGGTTTAGAACACACTTTGCTACATGCACATGTACTTGTTTTTTTACAATTAAAGCATGTTTGCCTTAATACCCTTAAAAATCAGAAAAAAACTGTGGTACTCAAATAATTTGTTGCTAGCTCAATCTTTTATGTCAGACAAATTTAATTATGTGCATTTTTTTTTTTAATTTCATGACTGTAGAATGAGTTTTTCAACTAACTGACCAAAGTAAAACAAACAAACAAAAGATAAACAATACCCTTGTCTGGAAAGTTAACTTGTTCATTGTGTATGTGACATTGTATTATGTGAATTCAAGCCATATTTTTGGCATGTTTACATATAGTAAGTGATAAGAATTTTCAGTTTTCTTTTCCAACTTGGCTTTTTTTAATACTAGTTATAACTGCAACCTTTCAAACTGATCCACTTTTGCTGCTTCAACGTTAAACAAGTTGTCTGTCTATTCATCTATCTATGTAGTTGCATAACTCACTGCAAAACAGAATGAAATAGGCTAGGACTGGGGGGCCTCTCTTCACATTGCCCACTCATCAATGGGGTCCTTCAAGGCTCTACATTGGGGCCACTACTAACTAGAATATTTTGTTTTTGCAGATATCAAAAGATGACTTCATCTTCATGGTTACCAACTATGTACATGACTACAAACTTGGAATTAAAATTCTTAAGCTTCTGACATCATATCATTGCAAAAGGGGTTTGACACCACTCAAAAATGTGCTAATGGAATAACTTTGTTATTAAAGTGAAAAATGCAACATACATGCATTTAGAAAGAATCCTTTCCATAATTTTATACCAATAAACTTCAGCAACTGAATGGAGAAAAGGTTGTAAAAGACCTAGGTATTCTCACAGAAACTGTCAACTAGCATGCTGTCTCTAAAGTCTACAGATATGCATACAGTACTACCTACCTCATACTTTGCTGAATCAATAGAGGTCTCAGAGAAATCATTGTTTTCCTCTGCATAGCTCCAAGGGTGTAGTCAGCCATACTCTGTACTCTACAGCACACTTCTTTTGTTTGCATCAGTCAGGAACATTGTAGCTTTTTCATATATTATGTCTAAAACTGTCTAAAGTGATGCCTTTAACAACAGGCACATAACTTGCTTATAGAGATGATTGCCAATATACAAACAATATCTTTAATAGCTGGAGGGAACCACTGAAAATGATGGGCATTTAGTAATTTCTGGGGAGTGGTGCAACACTTTGAAAGCTGTGTCAATTTTTTTAAATAAGACACAGTTCGTAGAGAAAAACCACCTTTATGAAACAGCAAACAGCAAAGCTTTTGGGTTTAACCCTTTCTCAATGCTAATACACACACTAAAACCAATTGAGTTTAAATACATCTCAAAATATCACATGACATGCAGCCCAAAGAATCATGTGACAAAATAAATAAATAAAACAACATAAAAAACTTCAAGTAATAAAACTAATACGTAAAAAATGTAGTGTATCAAGAACATACAACACATTGAACATATCAAACAATAATAACGTTATTTTACGTGGGCAAAACAACAAGGAAGCTTAAAGAACGTATTATTGAACACAAGTCAGAAATCAGATGAGTTAATGTTAAGAATGCTTTATTTAAACATATAATTGCACATGGCTCTAACCATAGGTTTAGATTTAGAGTTATAGACAATGTACATATATCATTAAGGGGTGGGGATAGTAATAATTTGCTTGAGACTAAGGAATATGAATGGATCCTTAGATTGGCTGCTGACCATCCACCAGGATTAAATTCCATGGTTACATTAAAACCCATCCTCATTAAATTGCAACAAACTAAACTATATTGTTAGATTTATTATTGTTTGATATGTTCAATGTGTTGTATGTTCTTGATGCACTTCATTTTCTATGCATTAGTTTTATTACTTGAAGTTTTTTATGTTGTTTTATTTATTTATTTTGTCACATGATTCTTTGGGCTGCATGTCATGTGATATTTTGAGATGTATTTAAACTCAATTGGTTTGTTTGCTCTATTTTTATTTTCTTGGTTTTTATTTTTTTGTTTTTTTTGTATTTTCTTTCAATTGTTATGTCTTATTTGCAGTAAGATTGTTTGTTCAGCAAAATAATTTTTTTTGTATTAGCATTGGGTACCACAAAACAATTGTAAATAAAAGGGTGTGTTTTGTAGTAATTTTGTAAAAGCACTTATCTGCTGGAGATGTTTCACAAAGATCATTAATTTTTGATAAGATTTTACCACTGTCCAGTACAATTTAATTGGGGGTCCCTGCAGTAATCAAACTATTTTCACAAGTTTTAATCTCTGTCCTAACTGTTTCCTATAGTATCTGTCTAATATTCAGCTGTCTCTGTAGAAACTCCCAGATGTGCTGTTGCAGTGCAAGATGTGCTAGGCTGATCATTCAACTTTATAGTTGTTTAGTAACTGCTCCTCGCCTTGATATCCTAGTGACTCCTCCACCTCAAGAGCAAGATGGCACTCCTGCTGAAGTGTCCTCCACCTCGTGGGCAGCTTGGCACTTGGCAGATGGGTTAAACTCTTTTCAGTATGAAAGCACTTCGCTAAGCTTGCATAGAGTGACACTCAAATAAGGTTATTGGATGCTTCATACTAAGTATCTACACTTGAGCTGCTTTTAGCTAGTTTGTTGAAGAGGCCTAATCCACTATCTAACTGTTTCTCTACAAACCTTTCCTCACTTACAAAGTTTATTCAGTATCAGAGTGAGTTAAACTTGCTTCAAAAGAGGAATTCCTATATTTTAGTTTTATTTCTCTAGCCGCCAACTCATTCTTCTATTTGAGGGTCATCCTGCAAGAGGGTCAAGCTGGGACATTCTTCTCCTTGAGGTAAATTTTTCTGGACTTAAATTCTGAACATCATTGAGGATTCAGGTATTGAAGCAGCAATGCATGCCTCTCATTCTCTGCTTCCAAATCAGCTTTGTCCTGCTTCACTCCACCAGCTCTCAGTCCTCCTCATGACCTGACTTAAGCTGCCTGTATTGCTGGTATTTTACTTTAATTTTGCTCCCTGTATTGAGTGCAATTCTGTTTCAGTTTAAATAATACCAAAATTTTGCATCTATCTCAAAATCTTTTTCAAAATATTTTAATTAAAAATCTTCTGTTATTTTTCACCATCAAAATTAACTTCCCTAACCATTACAAGCGATCAGCTCAGCCCAGATTCACTCATCATTGTAAACCATTATCACTCATTAGCATGATCTCCAAAACTGTAAACACTTACTTCAGGGCAGCTTTAAATATCACCATCAACACAACACATGATTAGTTTAGGATTTATCCAAGCCTAATTGCAGGTCTCCATTTTTATCCATGCTAGTTTACATATCATTAGCGGAGACCTATCCACGCCCTAATGAATCAGTACCTGTCTTTTTATGTGGAAATAAGACAGTGTCAGATATGTTATAATAGCTCCTCCCTACCGAGGTACAATCAGCTGAATACATGTAGGTGGTGGATTCAGGCAGAGCCTGATGAACCATCACCAAAACTTGCACTTCACAGGAGTGGACCAGTCACAGGTCGGAACAGTGAAATTACAGACTGTCATGTGTCCGTGGCGCCTTCACCATACATGCAAATCAATACAGCCAAGATTCAAGCAAAATAAAAAGCTCAAATGTGATGACCATAACAACAGAGCACTATACCACTTCAGTGGTTTAACACAGGAATCAATGTAGTGGTTTTCCAGGCATACAATAACAGAATTAATTCAGCTCACTTTTTCTGCAGGGTAAACAAAAGCACTAAATATTATCATTTCTTCTTAAAGACATGAGAAAAAAGCATTAGCCAAATGTAGTATAAAAAATAATAATAAGCAAGGACATAAGTTAGAAAGAAATTAAAATAATATTACATTATTAATATATTTGGATTTTGAAAAAGGCAATGAGCACAGTATTTTAGTTATGTTAGTTATAAACACACAGCATAGAAGTTATCCAAGTTTCCTCACAGTTAATGATTCAGCATGTGCAAAATTGAGTATGTCCCTCAGCACTATGTCACAGTTTTGGTCATGGTGCCACTCCTATTTTTATTCCTCATTCCATGATGCAATAATTACTAATTCCAGCATGCAATCAGTAGTGTGTGCATACAGTAGTGTGTTTGTGTGTTTTTTGTGAGTTGTGTCCATAGTTGTCCATTGATCAAGTGACCTCTCCTGGACTTCTAAAAGGGATAAAGCTTGCAAGTGAGTCATGAGTGTCAACAACAGACTAACGAAGCTGTACATGCATAATTCCAAGCACATAACAACAGATTGAGGAAGCCCTACAAATTTCACTTCGAAAGTGTGCTATTTTCTTCTGCACTGGCGATATTATGATTTAATGCGGCTAGACGTGCATATGTTAAGAAACAAAATGCAGTTTTATTCAACATAATATTAAAATCTACAATATGGGCATATGCACTTTCTGTGTGAATTAATGCAGAGTACGATTAACATTTTGCGCAGTTAAATTACACATAACATTCCTTGTGATACAGTGACTGCAATGAGATGTTTCATGAGATCTCATGTATTAAACATTACTAAGACGGACTTTATTACACCAGTGGTGCTTACATTGCAGTAGTGAATGTTTCTAATAGTTAATTCACCTTAAACATTAATAAGATAGCTCAGAAAGTGGATCACTTTCTGGATGAAAATGAACCAGAAAGGAGACAAAGGCTCACAAAAATGTTTGCAAAAAAAAACTGGGAGAGGAGAAGGATGAAAAAAAAAAAGTAAGAGAATCTTGCATGAAGGGTCACTGGACATGAAAAAAATAAAATGTATTCTGTATTCCTGCTCTCACAGTGTCAGGAAGAATCAGAATCTTGGCCACAATACACAGGAAAATTCTCAAAAATATAGATATCTATCTCCTGCTCCTCAATACCTATATGGTTAGCAGCAAACTCACTCTCTCTCTCACTCACTTCAAAGAGCAGAGATCTCTCAGGTCTCTCAATCTACATGAAGCAAATCCACACTGCATCTCTTGAATCCAGCTTTCAACTAACAGCAACAGTCTCCTCTTCAGTGCTCTTGCACAGACTTGAAGCGAATGTTGTGCAGATGTATCCTCAGGAAACAGAATTAATATACCCTTTGGCCTCCTTTCAACAAAGTCTTCTCTTTTTCACTAACATTTTTTTACTTTCCTTGAAAGGCATTTCATACATTTTGTTCTCCCTCCTGGGGCAGTTTTCAACCTCCAGCCACACAAAACAAAATAAAATATGGACCAAATTTTAAAAATTTCTCTTATAAATTTATAAACTGCTAATACAAATTTTACTAAATTAACATATATTAGGATATATTTTTAATCTAGGATTTAAAATGTATTACTTATTTGGTTGAAACTATTCAGTCACCTCAGACTTCTTTAAATATTTGCCACAAAGGCCTGCCATTAATGAAAACAACAATCCCCATTATTTGCGATCAAAAATGCCATCATCCCAGACCAAACATAACCAGCAAAACAAAAAAATAATAAACAGTAAATTACTTTCTAATCACACCACCAAGTAATTTCTCTACTTTTTTTCACTTTTCTTTAATTTTCTTCTTTTATTTCTAATTTCTTTTTCTTAGTATTTTCTAAAAACTCTCTCTTCATAAAAAAATGAAATAATTATCATTATTAAAATTTTATAATTTTTTATGAAGTCATTATTTATATACAGTTTTGCTATTTGCTGTTTTGTGTTTATTTTGCCATTTTTATATATATTGCTTTATATATATTTATTTTATACACATTTTTTTTGTTATATAATATATATTTGTATATTTATTTATTATTAAATATTGTTTTTTTTAAATTATGTTTAAATTGTATTTTAAATATGGACTTATTGGGTTGGATTTTTTGTAATGTGTGTTTATGTATTGGTGAATTGTATGTAATTGGGTATATAAATGTATGTGTTAGTTTGGTTCATTGTTTTTAGTTTGTTTCATTGTATTGATGAAGGCTAATGTTGTCAGTTAGTTTAGGTTTATTTTGAGTGTTTCTATTGTATTTGGCTTGGTTGGAAACTTTCAGTTGATTGTAGGGGTATTTATGGTGGCTTGGCTTTGGGTGTTGTTGGTTGTGAGTAGGTGTTGTGTGTGTGTTTTGTGATGTGATCTTTAGGAAGTGCTCTTTAAGTGTAGGAAGTGATGGTTTAAGAGTTAGGGTCTACGAAGTTGGGATATCTGTAAGATTCAGTGTATATATCAGTTTTCTTCCTTGTGAAAGTTTATTGTAGAAGATGTTTGTGTATCAGTTCGTTATGTGTTGTTTGTAGCATTTTTGCAAGTCAGTTATGTAGTTTAAAACATTATCTTAGTGTTACATTTTACACTTGTTCGTTGTTTTGTTATTGAATATACACATATCTGACGTTGTAGTTACATGTCATAGCATATCCATATTGCATCATCACCTGTGATAGGCATTGCTTGCTTTTTTATTATTTGGCTAGGGTTTGGTTATTATGGTTTGGTTTATGGTGGTTTACAGGGTCAAGATGGTATGGTAGGTGGCCAAAGGCTAGTGGTGGGCAGTATGATGATTTAAGTAGTGCTACTCAACATGCTAAGTACCTGCTCTAAGCTTAGCTCTGCACAAATCCTCTCTGCTTTACACGTTAAAGTCTTAAATACTAGCTTTATAGGTAAACTTTACATACAGTGCACTGTGTAACTATCACTCCTCATAATAATCACTTGAACAATAGAAAAAAGACAGAAAAGCCTGTAAACACTAAACCCTCCTGCTCAATAAACATCTATACTCTTTCTTTCCTCTGTTTCTCACCTCCTCAGAAAGACCAGGGCTGCTGCTGATGCACAAGAGATGGATGCTCACAAAAAAAAGTGAAGTTCAAAGTTAACTAAACAACTAAACAAGCGGACTTCCAGGAAGAAGGGCTACAACTGTATAACTTAATAGCTCTTCCAGTGTGAAAAAAAAAAAAAGAAAAGGAACTGAAAAGGCCCTTATCACTTTTACTCAATTCCATTACTTGTTACTCTTTTCACTATACTCCTTAAATACGACCTACCCAGATAGGGCAGGTCTAGCATGGTTTTCCAGGGTGATCATGATATTAGCCCTACCCCAAAAAATAAGACCCAGTTAAGATCGTCAACAACAAGGACTGCCATGTTGAATTATAAAATAATATTATTGACACCTGTTGACTGTGGTACTCTGCTTGCCATTTTTGGACCATTCGAGCACCCAACTTCTTCCTTTTGCAGAAAGTTGTAAGATTCTTTCCCTGGGAGTTCTCCATGATTCTTACTGTAACGCTAATCATCACTCACACTTGATGGTTAAGATCCTTGGCCCATAAACACTGGCAGGTGTACTTTGGTCAAAGTACAGAAAACGCGCATGATAACAAACAGCTGTGGTTGTGTCTTTTTAACCATCGCCATTTTGTGTTGCCACTCCAGTCTCGTAAGTCTTCAATTAACCCCACCCCCCCCAGACAAGATGAGTGCAAAAAGAAAGAGCTATTCCATCGAGTACAAGAAAGGAATCATGGAGGACTCCCAGAGAAAGAATCTGATGGCTTTCTGCAAAGAGAAGTTAGATCTCCAAATGGCCCGAAAATGGCGTGCAGCGTACTATAACCTCAGTCAACAGGCCGACAAGGGAAATGCTAAGAAGTGGAAGTGTGGATCGGGTCGGCAACCATTATTTCCTGAGCTGGAAGACATCATCTGTAAATGGATTGCTAACAGGAGAGCAAAGGCTTTGGTTGTGCGCAGGGCTGATATTCAAGCATTTGCCCTTGCAATGGCAGCACAGTTAGAAATATCCCCAGAAGAATTCAAAGCATCACAACATTGGCTGGATGGTTTCCTTCAGTGATAAATAACTGTCTCTAAGAAGATCAGCAACACTGTTCAAGCTGGGAGATACTGAAGTTCTTAAACGTGCACTTGCATTCAAGTCCTTTGTTGATGGCATCGACTTTTCTAAATACCAGCTCTCCAACATGACTGTTATGGATGAAACTGCAATATTTATGGGCCAAGGATTTCAAACAACAATTGATCAGAGGGGTGCCTTGTCAATCTACATTCCCTCCACTGGTTACGAGAGTGCACGTGCTACCTGTATTTTGGAAGTTCATCTAGATGGAAAGAAAACCCCACCTCTAATCATTAGTAAGGGCAAGAAAGATAAGACTGAATGCGTTTCAGGCATTTACATTCTTGAAACCGAAAAGGCCTGGTGCACACAAGCAGTTATAAGGAAGTGGGGCGATGTAATGCTGCCACTTGTTTTGCGAGGTGGCGAAAGATGTCTGCTAGTCTGGGATTCAGCCAGCACTCACCGCACTAAAGACATGAAGAAATTCCTTGCACGGAGAAGAATAGATCAAATAATGATTCCCGCAGGAATGACTGCCTATGTCCAGACTCTTGACATGGCAATAAACAAGCCATTCAAGGACCATTTTACTCATGGAACTCAATGACTACATTGAAAATACAATGGAGAGAAATCAGCATGGAAATTTTGTGACGCCTAGCCTGCAAGAGGTCGTGACTTGTGTGAAAAATTCATGGGATAAAATCACTGACAGCTGTGTTGCCAATGCACTACGAACAGGCTACTTGGACAAGCAGTGCTCACTTAAGGAGAGCTTTGTTGCTAGGCATGACAGATTGGTGCCAATGGTTCTACAGAAAATGGAGTCGCAAAAAAATTCAGGCCGGAAGTCAAGGGTTGGAGACTTATGACAATGTTCCAGAAAAAGTTGACATGACTGTACTTGAATAACTTTTCCATTATCGGGGCAACAGAATGGATTGCTTCTGATTTCAGTTTTATTCCCCTCCTCCAATACACATGTATTGAGATTTTTCTGCACTTTCTGTTAAGCATGAAATATTGTACTGTGAAAGCCAAAGTGTAGATATTCTGAAATTGAAATGTTTGTTCCACTGTTTATGCAGAATTCTCACGCAACTGTTAATGTGTTACTTAGAACTGTTGTCCAATAATAGAAAAGTACCGAATAAATGTCAATTTGTGTACATGAATAAATGTTGATTTTTGTACTTGAATAAATGTCAATTTGCATACATGAATAAATGTTGATTGTTGTATGGATGGGGGTAAATAAGGCATCCCCTGATAATAAGCCCTAATGCGTATTTCTGTGGGGGAAAGAGTATAAGACCCGGTCTTATTTTCGGGGAAATACGGTAGTAAGTACACTGCCTGGATACCAGCAAAGAAGAAGCTAGAGGCCTGAAAGAAAATTAACTAGAAAAGGTAAAGAGAAAATACTTTCTAGGAAGAATCCAGCAGCTGTTTAGCATAAAAGCAGTTTAAGCTTAAAGTTTGGTGCAAGACATGGTTTTCAGTTATCTATAAGAAAAAAAACTAAACTGAATCTGCTCAGAGCTGATTAAAATAAATGAAACACTGAAGGAGTATATCAGCTCACATATATATAACAAAAGGCTGGAAAAATGGAAGAATTTTAACAGCACCTATTCAACTGAACTGATAAAACTACAAAAATTAGAAACTGAAATGAAGAAAAAGCTGGCTGAGTATGAGACTGCTCAAGAAGAGCTGTGTCAAAAAATGGTACAGTTAGAGGACAGAACATGCAGTAAAAACTTGAGATTTCCTGCTGTCCCAGAGAAACTTGAAGGAACAGACTGTTTTAATTTTATGAAAGCACAAATAAGCAACTGGACTGGCATTCTACATCAGGATTTGCTGACTGAAAGGGCATATTGTGTGTATGCTCCAAACTTGGTCATGAGAAAGCAGTCAAGATCTGTATTAGTAAACTGCAATCATACCAGCAGAAAGACCTGATCCTGACAAACCTGTGTTGGAAAAGCAAAGTATTTAAAACTGGACACAGTAATGCATTTTTGGAAAATGATTATTCACTGTACACTAGGCAGAAGAGAAGCAAATTTATCCCAGCAATCAGGGAATGTCAAGAGGCAGGTGTAAGATCCAAGCTGCCGTATTCAGCTGTTTTCAGAATATTTTTTTCCTGAAGATCAAAGTCATTTTTTGATGCAGCACATGCTAAGGAGGAAATACAAAAGTTTGTCTAACAAAATGTAAGCCATCAAACAGAGAGATCCATACTGAGACTCTACTTCTCATTCTTCTGATAATAAAGCTAGTTGAGAGACTTTGCCAGTGAAACCTTTTCTAGTGCTCCAAGACACAAACAAATCCAAGGAGTTGACAAGAAGAATTAGAAATACCTTTGACTTATACCAGAGTCTTGAGATGGGAGGCAGAGATGAACAGGAAGACCAGCAACACTGAAATTAGTGAAAAATGGTGAGACTGTAAAGTATCAATCACATTAATGATATATGGCTTTGTGATGGCCGTGCCCTGGCCCAGCAATCAAGGAGCCTCAATCTTCACCACTAACACCAGGGAGGTCATCTCTGAGAAGAGGAAAGGATAACTAATACACACAGTAAAGTACAATTTTCCTTAAGCGCACACAGAGATCACAGTCAGTCTGGGGCTGGTTGCTCCTTTGCTCACCAGGTCCCCAATAAAACTCCCCACTGGCACAGCTATAGGGTCCAGGTCTCAGCCTAACTGGGCAAGCTAAAACCTCCAGTACCCTCTCTGTCCAATCACTGCTTCATGTCGCTGCCCAGGTAGCTGATACATACACACACACACACACTTTGAGAAGAGGTTATTCAACCACACAGACTTTCCTGGGAAAAGGCTGGCACATGTACTCCAGCTGTGCCATTATTATCCAGACCATATGATAGTAATTCCTGCCACCACAAAGTTAATTATCAGCTACTAAAAGGCCCTTAACAGGGTGTCCAATTATTACTGTGCACTATTATAATGCAATGGTAGTATGACTAATCAGTCTCAAGGCTTATTGGAAGGGCTTATTACAATAAACTCTATAAATATATAATGTACTCTAAAGCATACTTTATCTCTACATAAACCAGCCACAGGTAGAAGGTTTTAAAAATATTTAATAATAAATAATTAAAACACAAGACAAAACTACTACACCACAGATATATCTAAGAGTTCAGAGATCACACAGAAGCTTAAAATAATACAGTAGTACAGGTCTGATTTCAAAGAAAAATACCTAATTAATCTTTACTAGCTTTAACTATTCCTACAAAAAATCACAGTGCTAAAACTTACATGTGAGCATAAGGCAAAGTGCTGAGTTAGATGTCCAAAATCAAAATGCTTTTAGTCTCTCACTGAACAATAGTTTTTAAACACTAACCAACAGCTCTGCTGAGCCCCTCCCAAATAACACCATTTTGACACTTAGGTTATCCCAGTATTAATATTACATCATCTTAACACCTGGTCTGAGTTCTCAGGCCACAAACTACATTATTTAGCAATCTAACACCTGCTCAGAAACTTACAACAATACAAGGCATTTCACATATACACACTAGCAGAAACCAGAGCAATAAAGCACCTTCCATGGGTAAATTCTGGTCATAAACTTTAGCCTTAAAACAATGGGCATGAAACCTTCATCCAGACGCACTGGAGCCGACTTGTAAAACATGAAAGGGTCACAACATGCTTCACTGGGCCAGTAGAGTGCAATGTTGTCACATATTTTGCAGTTCCACATTTCACAGTATTATTTTACACTCAAGAAAACATGCCTGTATTTTACATTTATTTATACAGATGAATGTAATGCCTTGCAAGTTTTAAAGAATGATGAGTCCATAGTGATCAAGGGAGCTAACAAGGGAGGCCCCACGGTCATCATGGTCAAGTCATTCTATAATGGTCAAATTAAATTAATGTTGCAAAATCATGAAGTATATGATGTTATTGATATGAATAAGGTTGAAATTATAAAACAGAAATTCAACACACTGTTACATGATTGCCTAATAGAAGAGTGGATTACAAAAGAACAATATGAATATTTTTTGGTATTGAATCCATTAATCCCTATGATTCAAGGGCTCCCTAAAATTCATACCCCCCCCCCCGAGACCCATTGTCTCAGGGAGGGGATGGTTGACTGAACCTATTTCAGTATACATCGAGAAAACATTAAGGCCAATAGTAAATAAGAATAAAGATATTCTAAAAGATACTCAGCAATTTCTGACTGATTTATTTAAATGTACAGGGGTAATTTTTGATGTAGGTGAGACAGTTTTAATGGTTACAGTGGATGTTAATTCTCTGTTTACATCTATCCCAAATGATTTGGGTATATAAATGTTGAGAGAATACTTAACACATGAAGGTACTTACACAGCCAGCAGGAACTCATATGTCTATTAATGGAACAGGTGCTGGTAAATAACATAATGATGTTTGATCATGTAATGTATAGTCAAAAAGAAGGGGTGGCCATGAGTACATCCAGCGCAATCAGTTACGCTAATATAGTTATGGCCAATTTGGAATGGAAACATGTAGTAAATGGAAAATGGCAAGAGATAAAATTCTATAAATGTTTCATTGATGACCTCTTCCTGTTATGGCAAGGCACTGAATCTGAGTTAATTAATTTTCATAAAAGTTCAAATGATAGTACAACTTTTTTAAAAATTTGAAATGAAATATTTGAGCACCATCATTAGTTTCCTTGATGTGCAAATAAGCAGAAGTCCCAATGGGAGATTTTTAACCCAAGTACATAGGAAAGAATGTTATAAAAATACATATGTACATAGAGGAAAAATGCACCCCCAACATATATTTAAGAACGTAATGAAGGGGCAAGCACTCAGAGCATCTAGATTAACAGCTGATGATACTCTGTTTGAACAAGAAGTTGTTGATTTAAGCAATAGATTTGCACAGAGGGGTATAATGAAAGTGAAATAGGAAAAGTAATGGATTATGTCAAGGCTTTAAGAACAACAGTAGGGAAACCCTATTTTTCACAGCAAGAGGGACAATTGATGAGAATGATGAATACACAATATAACAACCTGAAAGTGTCCACAGATTATACAAGTGACGTCAGTATAATGAAAGAAGTTGTGAGGAAACATTGGCCAATACTTACATGTGACCCATGTATTAGAGAGTTGGTAGGAGATGAGCCTAAATTTTGCTATAGGAATAAAAATCTTTAAAAAGACATCTTTGTTATGGTATTAATGTTAACAAAAGTGAGAGTGACATTATGGGAACCATACCTTGTGGGAGCTGTAACCAGTGTCAAGGGATAGATTCCAGTAACAGTTTTAAACATACAGATACAGGAAGGGATTTCACATTCAATGTTACAGCCAACTGCCTCACACATGTATACCTTACAGTGTGACTACATCTTCGAGTTATTATATAGGGAAAACTAATACAGAGTTTAGATGTAGGATAAAGATGCATTTGCGGAGTATAAACATCTTGATAAAAACTAATGCTTTGGCCAAACATATATTGATGGAAGGTCCATCGCTTCATAGTGATCAAAGTGATTAGAGAGAATGAAAGAGGAGGGGACATGGACAATAGGACTGAGACCTCAGAAGTCAGGTGGATGGTCGGGTTGAAGGGCAATAGAGGTAAGGTACTCAATGATAGGATCCCACTCAAGCCCATATTGAAGAATAAATCTTTACATAGGTGATAGTGCAATGAATCTCCACTGGGGTATTATATAAGTAGTACGATATATTTATAATAGTGATTAAGTATATGTATTACCTTGAACCCAGTTGCCAGATGTTGGATGTGTGTATAATAATAAAAGTGGAAGTCCTTCTGCCTTGTTTTAGGTGTGAATGGATGGAGAAAGCCATAATTGCCCCAGTAAATTAATATGAATTTTTAGAGTAACATTATATTGTCAGTCAATCACAATAGTATAGTAATTGACATTGTTATAGCATGATAGTATTTATGTTTTTGTGTTACTATTGGAAGTGTTTAGTTATATTTATATTCATATATTTTTATTTTTATTCTGTTTGATATTTGTATATTTATGAATTTGTTTTAATGTGAATGGTTTATGATATGACAGTGGCCAGTGTTTGAATAATTGCAAGTTCGTTAATATCATACTATAAATTTAGCAGTATTGTTTTGAAATGACTGCAATTTATGGTTGTAAATACAACCATGCTTCATTTTTGATTGTCACTGTGTTACTGCATATGTTTAATACATATATCAAGTATTATTTATTTTTTGATATATGTATTTTTATAAATTAATTTGGTGTGATGGTTGATATATGCTGTGATATATGTATTTAACATAAAACATATTTTCTATATGCATACGTTGAGCACTTTATTATGAGTGTTTTTAAGGTAATGAGAATGATAGAACATATAGTGCACCTTTAAGGAAGACCCACGGGTTGTCAGTTGGTTATTATGGTGCAATCAAGTAATTAAGTAATTTAATTTTTTGTATAAAAGGGAGCAGTATGCATTAGTTTTTTATGGTATGATGAAGTGGGAGTTATTCCCATGAAAGCGCATACCAACGTGAAATAAAGTTTTCTACTTTTTACTTTGGACTGATACTTGACTCTGCCTGTACCAACAACCAGGAAAGTAACATTTATTTTGTTAAACCTGCCTAGTTTATGGTCCCTGGATATTTGTGTCTCCTGTATACTTTGTGGATTTTTATCTGGGGCTGTATTTGTCCAGCTGGTTTGCTATTTTTCGTGTGTGGACTGATAGAATTATGTATCAAATTCTATTTGACTAGGCTGGCAGCCTTCGCCCATCTCTCCCCAGTCATCACAGGCTTTACAAGAAATAGTGGAAAGATTGGACTTTTGTTGACTTTGTTAAAATTTTGGGGACAAAACATATATGCTCCCCTGCATGTCATTAATATTTGCAAGGACACTAAAAGGAAAAGGCAAAGTAAATTTTTGCTCCTAAGAACATTTGTATAAAACATTTCATGATATAAATAGCATGCTATATAATAAAGCATTTTTAGATGCTGAAAAAGTGCCTGTTTTTATTCCTTTTTAGTTTTAAGAAATGTAGACATTACAATTTAAAATAAAAGTAAGACTAGGCAAAAGCATGTTTAAGTTAACATGCTGTAATCTTGGGTTGTTGATGTGAGAGTGGTGTGTAAAAGTTCACAGTCTATAATACATGCAGAGTTGATATATTTTCTCTTACTTTTGCATAGGTGAATGTCTGAATTAACCCTCTTGGCTTAATCTAATAACACATTTTTTGTGTAAGCAAATAAATAAGGCAACCCTGAATGTAATGAAAAGTTTTCCTTTAGTACATAATTGTTCAGTATGACTTGAAAAGTTTGCAGCTGAGGACATCTGTGCATTTTGTTCTAATGTTACCATGGAGACAATCTGGCTAAAGGCGTAGCCAATAAAAGCCAGAGCACTTTTATACGGCTAAATATTAATGTTTTCTGAAACCATACAAGCTGTTTTTCACAACTTGGAGGGGAATAATGATAAGAGAACAACAGACAGCAATTAGTTTAAGAAGGAGCAAAGGCTGTAACAAGTATCTTAGCATGGATTACCCTCATTTTTAGGTTAGGTACTGCCTGTGGAGGCAGCTGCTCATTTGGGACAACTGTTCTGATCAGGACGGTTAAACTTCAATATTTGAAGGTGTACATGGTTTTGTTTGTTTTAAGTTAATAGATTCTGGCAGTGTGTTTATTTTTTCTTTGAGGGTTTTCATTAACTCATTAACACCTATGTGGTGTGGAATCCCATACCTCTAGCATCATACACACATCTTGCATTCCAGAGCATTTTCTGCAAAATAAACTTAAAAAGCATAAGATAAACAAATGTAAATACTTTGTGAACAATAAAACAATTACAACTGTACAAATAGCAATGTCATCAGCAAGAAGTATTCTTTACAGTGATAACAGCCAGTGCATTCATAGTCTTTTCCATAAATACTATAATTTAGTGTAATGCACACAAACCTCAAATTATATTTTTTTCTAAACTTTCATAAACAAATTTTCATATCATGAAAACTATATGACCTAGACATATATTGTTAGAACATTTTGGTTAACCTGTCATAAGCTTTCACATGACAAGTAATTCCTCTTTAAGTGCATGTTCATAGGTTTATAGGTGTATATTAACATTGTATAGATAACATAGTTTTTTTTCAAGTCAAGTCAAAGCCAAAGTAAACTTTATTTCATACAGATCAACACAGAGGAAAAAGTGCATATCAATGCACACATTGTTAATACTCTGGCTTGTACTATATAAATGGCAGTTTACAGAAAGAAGATGGATTAAATAAAAAAGAAATTAAATAATAATAATAAAAAATATACAAAAAGTAAACAAAGTAAAACACATTTGAAAGCTCTATTTACATCAGAAACACAACAAATACTATAGCAGGAACAGACTCAGTAAAAATATCAGGATATGCAAAAAAACAGTACTATAATAAATAACACAGGTACACATGTAAACTTGCCCACCACCATTTACCATAAACTTACAATTCACAGTTTTCCTAGTTCTGAGAGAGACATATGAAGTGAGCTATTCAGATAGTTTATGTAAACAACAATGACATATTGCACACAAATGTTTTACCTATGTAGCGCTAAGTTAGGGCTATGGGTTTGTTATTCAGCTGTCTGAATGGAGTGAGTCTAAGAAGAATTGGAGATATTTTTAATGGATATGAATTTTAGTACTCATTTTTCCCCTTCACTTTAAGGGAAACTGGAGAAAATATTATTTTTTTAGATTTAACTATCTATATGGATAGAAAAGCTAAGAAATTCCAAAGTAAGATAAATAGGAAATAAATATTTGTAAATAATTATTTACACTGGAGAAACCAGAACCCACTCCATATGAAAGGAAACAACATTAAGGGACAATTTATTAGATTACTTAGGCTTACTGGTGTGGATGACACATTTTTGTCAGATGTTGCTATTCTCGTTGAGATGTTTTTAGAAAGAGGTTAATGTGAAGACTTTTTAAATAATACCATAAAAGAAGTTATTGTTAAGAGACAGATTATATTTAAACCAATTGTATCATCTGATTTATATATTAAGACAAAAAGTTAGTAACAATATAGTCTTCCCTGGAAAAGGAAACTAATGGAGAGCTTTCCCACTACCTATTTCTACTAATATGTATGTTATCCAATATACAATTGAAAACAATTGGAAAATTATTCTTGGTAATACTAACTACAAATATAGGCAAGAGACCATATTTCACTTATAAAAAGAATTATAATATTAAATCATTATTAAAGAAGTCTAATAATAGTAATAGCCAAGATAATTTGACCATTTATGGGACCTACAAATGCAACAATTGTAAACCATTGCAGATACATAATCAATTTTTCTAATGTGTTTATAGAAAGAGCAAAAAGGTAATTTGGGCTAACAACAGGCTGATTGTGACTCTAAAGATGTAGTTTATGTAGCAATGTGTGAAAAAATGCAAATAAATTATGTAGGAAAAACATTATGAAAATTGTCTAAAAGAATTTATGAGCATTTTTCATCTATCAAAATGAAGGATTTCAGTAATTCATTAGCAACACAAGCCTCAGTTTGCAAAGATTTCAAAAAATACATTTTTTGTATTAGACTATGTTAACATGAATGAGTTAGAAGGTGATTTTGAAATAAAATTGGATTGTAAGGAGACTGAATGACAAATTACATTAGCTGCAGACAAGGAGAGTATTAATGTTGAATGTTTTTTAATGGCACAAAGGTTGTAATACTGCATTTAATATTGGTTCTTAGAGCATTTTAGGTTAGGTATGCTAATAATTTATATATTCACTGATTCACATTTTTAAGATGTAAGTTTAAGTTATGGATATGTTTATTATAATTATTAATTTGAACTAAAAATGGATTTGGTTGGCTGTTAAAGTCATGTGATGTCAGCACTGTATTATTTAAATGGCTTTTGAAGTTCTAGGATTACAAAGAATGAGAGCACTAAATCATTTATGTCTGCGGTCTTTCTCCATTTGGAACTTTGGTTGTTTATTCATTTTTCTTCAATTCCACAGCTGAGGTTTTAGACAGTGTTAGTAGTGCAGAGTGGAGATAATGACCAATTATTCACTAAGTAATGAAGGTAACATTTTAGATTTGTCTACACATTAAATCCCTTCTGACTTGGTTTTGTTAACACATACATTAACCTCTGTTGTAGCAGAGGCACTTGCGTTACTTGAACAAATCTAAGCTCCCCAAAATGTTGACATCAAACGTGCTAAAGCTAACAGCAAAAATACTGTTAGTGGATCAAACATGGAATTTATTTGTCAACCTTTTAATTCCTCATTGATGGATTTAGGAGACAAGCAGACCCTGGTACAATCTTCTTTTGAGACAGATTGTTCACTTGAGAACTAGATCAATACCGACACAAACTCTTTTCAGCTATTCAGTCACAGAAGTCAGACTAATAAAACTAATATTATGTACAGTATTGTTTCTAACAATGGCAACAATGTTTTTTTGTACCCACTGCAGAAAAGATATTTACAAACTGGAGAGAAAAACATTAAAATTAAAATCACTGCAATATGAAGTTTTTTATTTGGAACAGTGCATTGAATTACAAGTACCGTTTGGGATGTGGGTTTCTTCAGTTCCCAAATGGAGTAAGGAAAGATGACAGATTATACAAAGAACTGGTAAAGGTGTTTAATAACACCAAAATAACTGTTATGAAACTATTAGTAGAAGATTACCATTCTAAAATAAATGAACTGGAATCACACATTAAATCTTTAGACACTGAAGTAAAGAAAAATGTAGGTTTCAACAAGTGTACAACATTATACAGAGGAATTCCTGCAAAGTTGAATCGGTGGGTTTCTACCACTGTGCATAAGGAAAAGAAAAACATGTTCAAGGGACTCAGAAGCATATTGTAATAGTATAGCTTATCCAATTAAACCTGGTCTGTGTTTACAGCAAGAGGTTGCTTTTAAGGAAGATACTAAAATAGACAATAACAAAATAAAAATTCCAAATTAATGCTTTCAAATAATAAGCCTTGTATTGATAGAAATGCTCCATTGTCATATGCTCAGGCAATCACACATGAAGAAAAACAGCTACCAGTTTTATCACCAGCCCCTTTCCCTTTAAGGAGCCTGACACATGAACAAACTCAAAATCAAGTTAAACATGGAAAGAGAAGGGGGAAAGGGAAGAAGAGACATTAAGCATTTAAAATTTAAGTAATTTTACACTTACAGAAGATCAAGAGTCAGTGTTAAAGAGGATTTTTTCATTCATCCCTTCACATATAGCAAATGTAACAAAAGTAATAGTGGTTTTTAAATTGTATGCGCGTAAATGAAATTTACAATACTTTTTACATGATGTACCTGAATGCAAGTTAGATAATATAATTCTTAGTAAAAGAAGGATGTATAATCCTGAGTTAAACAACACTCCAAATATTCCATGATGTCTGTGAAAAGGATTTCAGATATAAGCTAGATTTAAATGAAGGATTCAGCCATAATCTTACAAAAAAAGAGTTTTAGCTTTAAAATAATTATCACGCAATGCTGACATCTAAGTTATAAGGCTGATAAGGGTAATGAGGTAGTCATTATGAATATGAACAGTTATATTTCAGCAATATTTGATCTGGTTGGTAACATTGACTATTATACTGAAGTTACTGAAATAGAAGTTAAAAGGAAGTCTTTAGAAATTGACTTTTTCTTTTTGATTTATTTAGTCAGGGTTATACAGATTTAAAATTATATGAATTTTTAAAGGTAGAGTACTCAAAAATTGCTAGGTTGTCTGGTATACTCAAAATTCATAAAAACAAAAATTCGAATTCACCTTTCAGACCAGCTGTTGCAGATTAGTTTTATAAGACTGAAGCAATTTACATTTATTTAGGATAAAATGTTAAATCTCACTGTTCAAAAAACTGAGCTTTCCTTAATATAATAGACTTATGACACCTACTGGAATTACTTAATTCCACACCTTTCAAAAAAAGTGTTTTTAGTTACATTCAATGAAATTTCACTTTAGGCATTTACTTTGTTAGGAATTACATGAATATGTTCACTACCTTTGATAACTGGAATGTATTTTGTTAGAAAATAGTTTTAGAAAAAAAATTTTCAGGTTCGAAAACAAATTATACAGAAAGAAAAAAGAGTGTCGATGGGTGCTAGAAAATAAGTTTGCCAGTTTTCAAAACAAATTATACAAACAGAAAAAAAGGAGTGTCAATGGGTGCTAGAGTAGCACCAGTGCTCACCAACCTAGTTATGGCATGGTGGGAGCAAGAACATGTTAAGAAACACCAGTTTTTTATTTTTATAAAAATACATTTTTACAAATGTTTTATAGATGACATAGCATTTTTGGAGTGGATCTAAAGAAAAATTTGAGCTATTTTTAATGGATTTGAATATTAGTACTAATTTTTAGTCATTCGCTTCAGGGAAAATAGGGGAAAAGATTAATTTTTTGAACTTAATTATCTATATGAATAAAAAGGCTAAGCAATTCTATAGTAAAACGTATAGAAAAGAAACATTTGTAAATAATGATTTATACTGGAGAAGCCAGCACCCACTTCATATGAAAAGAAACAACATTAAGGGGAAAATTATTAGATTAAGTAGGCTTACTAGTGTGGATGACATATTTTTGTCAACTGTTGCTATTCTCATTGAGATGTTTTTAGAAAGAGGTTACAGTGAGGACTTTTTGAAATAATATTGTAAAAGAAGTTATTGTCAAGAGACAGAGTACATTTAAAACAATTTTATCATTAGATTTATGTATTAAGATAAAAAAAGTTAGTGACAATACAGTTTTCACTGAAAAAGGTAAAGCTTTCCCACTACCTATTTCTAATATGTATGTTATCAAAGATATAATTGAAAACAAATGGAAAATTATTCTTCATAACACTAAATTAATTAGAAATATAGGTGAGAGACTATATTTTACTTATAAAAAGAACTATGATATTAAATCATTACTAGGGAAGTCTAATAATAGTACTATCCAAGATAATTTGTCCATTTCTGGGACATATAAATGCAGCAATTGTAAATATTGCAGATACATACGCAATTCTGTCAGTTTATTTACAGAAAGTGCTAGAAAGGTAATTCTGGCTAGCAACAGGTTTGATTGTGATTCTAAAAGTGCACTTTATGTAGCAATGTGTGAAACATGCAAATCATTTTATGTGGGAAAAACATTAAGAAAATTGTCTAAAAGAACTTAAGAGCATTGTTCATCTAACAGAAGAATTTTAGTAATTCATTAGCAAAAAATATGAATGAGTCAAAAGGTGATCTCAGAATAAAACTGGATCGTAAGGAGACCAAATGACAAAATAGATTAGCTGCGGACAAGGAACCAGGTCTCAATGAAAGTATTAATGTTAAATGTTTTTAATGGCACAAAGGTTGTGATACTGTATTTAAAATTAATGCTTAATAGAGCATTTTAGGTTGGGTATGTTAGTAATTTATATATTCACTGATTCACATTAATAAGATGTAAGCTTTTTAAGTTATGGGTATATATTTATTATAACTATTAATTTGAACTAAAAATGGATTTGGTTAGCTGTTAAAGTCATGGAATGTCAGCAATATATTATTTAAACAGCAAGCAAACTTTCAGTCTTTTAATCTAGTAGTTCTAATGCTGTTTGTTTTGTGGATGTGCAAACCATTCATCAAAAAAGGGTCCAGGGATGCACTGCATGCCAGGCAAAGACCACCTCTCAGAAGTTTGTATTTTACCATGAAAAAGACAGGGCTTTGAAGTGATCAGCACAGAACATTATATTTACTCCATCTATTCTTATTGTAAGGAACATTTGTTGACATTCCAGTTGCTGCATGTATCTGGTCAGGTACATACCAGAGAGGCATTACACTCTATGATGAGCCTGATGAGGGATGACTACAGTGGAATAATGACCTCTGTGGACCTAGATGCTATACCTTTGCTTTTAAGCTGAGCAACATGGAAGGATTTTCTAACCACCTTGGACAAATGTTTGTCAAAGACTAGGTTACTGTCTGTATGAGTTACATGTTTATTGAGATATTTACAGAAATATTAAAACACGTTATAATTAGCAATACAAATAATACTGGATATCTCTCAAGATGTGCAACTTGCAGTGCAAATATTAAAGATAGTTCTCTTCAACAACATCAAAGGATTCACTTAATGTCATACAACAGTTTGTAAGTCACTTGTTTTTTGAAGTCTTAAGTACATATGGAGATATTGCTTATGTTTATAATTACAAACAGCTACCAACATTTCCAGTATAATGTGATATAAACTAGCATTTTCAATGAATTGTCCTGTTTCCCCATATTGGTGTTTCACACTGTACACCTGAATAAAATGTAGGTCTCTCAGTTATGAAAGTATGAACATAAATATAAAAATAAGAATAATGAGAGGTAAACAAAGATGAATTTCTCCATTACAGGATATCCTAGACTAAAAATCTAGTGTAATTTTGCTAATTACTCTTTGACCTTTCCAATATTGCCTAATGCCACGATGGTGGTGCTACGGTAGTCTTGTCGCCTCACAGTAAGACGTTGTCCTGTTCGATTCTCAGCTAGAGCGTCTTCTGTGTGAAGACATGCGTGAATGGGCGTACCTTCGATGAAGGTTGTGCATCAGGGGCGGCAACTCGGCACGTAAAAATCTACTGCCAATCATTAGCGGACCGGAGTTCTGCTGTGGTGACCCCTAACCGGGAAAAGCCGAAAGACACAACCACAACAACAAGGTCACTTAGTTAAAGCAGATAGACCCCAAACAAGTTCTATATACCATAAAGCAGTATGGATGTGAAGTGGAAATTTACAAAAAAGGGGGCTTTAGGCTTGAGTGAATTAAAACAAAAAGTCTTGTAAAATGTGACATAAGTTGAAATGCAGATGGCAATAAACAACTGTATAAAAGATCAACACAAACGATGGAAAGAGAAATTTAAAAAAATGGCATATACAATAGGAGGGAACAATTATTTTATCATAATGGCTATCAGAATCAGCCAATTACACAGGCAGAAGACCAGCCCAGCCCAGAACACTACTATAAACCATGCAAATACCTTTCCCTCTGGTTTTTCCCATACTCTACACTACCAGTGTATACAAGCAGGGAAGTTTTAACAAACAAAACAACAAAATGATAGGGGATGCAATAGCTATCATACAACATGTGGAAGAGACTGAGGGTGGTGAGGATGTGAATGCTGTCGACCAACCCACAGTGAGGAGACGGACAAGAGTGTACAGACCCAGGGTAACCTACCAGGGGCTACATGAGCTGGAGATAGTGGAGCACTATACAGTGAACAGTGACCTCTTACAGCAAATTGTTGAGCTGTGCCAGCCACACCTGGCACACAGAACTAACAGAGGGGAACCCATCCCAGTGGATACCAAGGTATGTGTAGGCCTAAGAATACTAGCTACAGGTACCTTCCAAAGGCCAACTGGGGATATAATAGGGATCTCACAGGCATCAGCATCCAGGGTACTCCACCAGTTAATGGATGCCATGTCAGCACATGTCGGTGAGCACGTATATTTCCCCAACACCCGTGAGGCGTTGGCCAGCAATATGCAACTGTTCCACCAAATAGCAGAATACCCTGAGGTAGTGGGTACTATAGACTGCACGCACATTCACATCAAAGCACCACCCGGTGAGTGGGGAGGGTTCTACATCAACTGCAAAGGCTTCTCCTCCATCAACTGCCAGATCGTGTGTGATGCCCAGGGTATAATAATGAATGTGTGTGCTGGCTGCCCTGGAAGCTATCATGATTTCCACATCTGGCATCTGATGCAGCTGTACTAGAGATTTGCCTGGACACATCCAGTGGAGCCTTGCAGTACTCACCAGCCACATGTACCAAAATTGTCATCATATGTGGCATGCTACACAGTATGATCCTGCAGAAACAACTGCAGCAGGAACAGCACGGGGCAGGGCCACACAGCCCCCCCCCCACCACCATTGCCAAGCCATGCACAGGCACAGACTGACTCAGAAGAGGAACAACCTGAGCCTGCCCCAGTAGGCAGAAGAAGGTGTGCCCAGTATGCCCTGGCCTTGGCAAAGAGGCAGTCACAGTCTGTTTGCACAGTCAGTAGTGCAGTGGTAGCATACTTGCCTGACAGCTACAGGTTTTCTGGTTTGATTCTTGGCTTGGGTGCCTTCTGTGTAGAGTCTGCATGTCCTTTGTGTGAGTGTACTCTGGTGTCCTCCCATCTTACAAAGATATGTGTCTGGAGTGTTTCTCCCTGGGCCTCTGCTGAAAATTGGCTTTTGTTCCAAGTCAGACTTTCCTGGTTAACAAATGTTAAATAAATAAAAATGACAAGCATTTGAATTTCAGACTTCATATTCTTCAGAAAGTACATGGTAAGACAAAACCTTTTATTCTAGCAATTTTCTAAGTTTATAAGATGGATATTTGAAATTTGTCCCTATTTTTGGGACTGTATTCCCCCATTATTGGCTTTGTCCAGGTTTTTTTTGAGCTAAGGTTGAGAGCTATGGTAAGAACTGAATTCACTGAATATGTTTGGGGGCTGTATTCCCCTATTACTGGCTTTGTCCAGGTGTTTTTTGCTAACAGGTTGAGAGCTATGGTGGGAAATGAATTCACTGAATATGTTTGGGGCTGTATTCCCCCATTATTGGCTTTGTTCAGGTGTTTTGTGCTAAGAGGTTGACAGCTATGGTGAGAACTGAATTCACTAAATGGTAGCTATTTAAGTTTCAGTCTTCCTCTTTTTCACAAAACAGCTGATTTGGCATGGTGGTATGTTGCCCTGACTGTTTTGCACAGGGTCCTGGTTTCAGGACTTGGCAGTGAACTGTATGGTGGTAACACAGCGTTTTATTCTAACAACTTTCCAACATTATACAAGCAATGTTTAAAATGTGTCCCTGGTTTTTGGGTTTTTGTTCCCCTCCCCCAATAAATTTTGGCTTTTTCCAGATTTCTTGTACTGCAAAGTTCAAAGATACAGCTGAGTGTTGACTACATTTTACAAGGAGCTGACAGCTGCAGGGGAGCAAATGTTTAGTGCTGCTTATGCTAAGTCTGCTTGCATTGTTAATAGCACAACAGATAGTGCATTTGCTTTTGATGCAGAAGGCTGTGGGGTCTACTCCCACAGTAGGTAGGTGCATTGCTGATACTGTACTGTGTTGCAAAGGGGGTGGAAGCTGCAGTCCTTTTTGGCGAAGATATCTAGCAACTACGAACCTGTTATCAGTTTGCCATCCATTCCCTATTGCAATATTACTAGCTTATCATTTTTTAGTGTAACATAGGCAATTTATTCCTCAAGGGCAACAGGCACTTTATTTGTAGATGAAACAATGAAATATAAAGTTGTTTGCTAGCAGCAACCTCTTCATTGGTTACAGATCTCTTTAATGTGGAATTATTTAGATGAATTTTACTTCTTCAGAGATTGTGCATATTTATTGACACTGGTTGACTGTAGAAGTTTGAGTAGACGTTTATGATGGAAATATTCTGAATTGGGCAGTTTTGTCATTATTGGTGCATGAATTTTGTTTCATTGTTTACTGGAAAAATTTTCAAAACAATACATTTAAAATGCCCTCAAAAGCTGTACTGTATTGTACATGGAATATAATTTAATACAATCAGGAAGATGTATCAAAGAGCATGTGTATGTTTCATGTGCAAGGGGCCTGTGATTTGAAAACAGCCCAAAGTTAATCTTTATCTGCCACTGGCAAAATGTATTTGCTTTGAATGTGGGTTTCAATGCTGTTTCAATGAATTTGAGTTTCAAGGGTAGAGAAGTTTTAATGCGAAGTCTGTTTTCATTGCGAGACTGCATTGCTTTGTTTAGCAGATATCTATTAGTGTTTGTGCTGTAAAATGCAGAATAAAACTTTCAAATAAAGTCCAAATCATCACAGAAGTAAAGCAGTATGCACATTAGTGTTTATGGTAAATGGGGTGAAATAGCCAAGTAAAGGTTCATTGGAATGGCTGCAGGGGGGAGGCTCCATTCGACCATGATTTTGTGAGGGGGGAAGGGCATCAAACTCAAAGACAGCCCCGGCTGAAATATACCTCTCAACTGTCCAGATTTTTGCAGAATGAATAGATTTTTACTTCTTATTTTTGGTTTGTTCCTCATAAAATTTGTGGTTTTCTGGCAAATCATTTAGGAATTAAGTCACTAAATAATGACATACACTGAGTTTCAGACATCATAAGCTTCAGAAAAATGCATGCTAAAGCAAGACAGGTTATTCTAGCAACTGTCTCAGTTTATACAAGAGCAATTTTTAGTACTGTTTATACATTCCCCCAATATATTTGCCCTTGTCCAGATTTCCTGCATTAACAGGTTGAGAGGTACATGCAAATAAACTGCTTTATAGAATTAGACATATCCATACCTTTCAACTGTCCCCAAGTTTGGCCCAAAATGTTGCTCTTCCCCTAATAATCCTTCTGCAAAAAGGCAATTTTGGAAAAAAACATGAAGGGTTTACAATTAATAAATAACTGTAATAGAGTGATAGATTACTTTTATTTCAGAAATACATGTAGATTATTTTATTTTGTCAGCTGCTCAAGTTAGCAGTACTAATATTAAAAAAGTGTCCCTTCTTTGACAGGTTCACATCTGTATTGTGTGACTATTTTATATTTTTGCATCACATTTTGGTCCGTTTTTTATTAAATTGTGTTTATTTGGCAAATTAATGGCAAATCATTAAAGACTGAAGTTAGAAAATAATGATAGACATTTGAGTTTCATATTTCATACCCTTCAGAAAATTCATTCTAATGCAAGACCTACTATTCTATTATGTTTCTAAGTTTATAAGAGCAATATTTAAAAATTGTCCTTATTTTTGGGCCTTTGTCTCACTTCTATGTATGGCTTTGTCCAGATTTCTTGCTCTGAGGTTGAGAGGTATGACAAATGTGTCAGGGCCATCACAGTCAGCCAGAGACATTTCAAATTCTGACATACTTGTTGCACCCCAATCCCCCATGTAGTGACTCTGGATGTCTCCAAGCAAGGCAAGGAGCAGTTATGCAGTATAAACGTGCAGGGTATCCCCCCATCCAAGGTAGACACAAGTACTACAGTGGCTTTTCATCTGTCCTTGATTTTGCAGAATGTTCTGGTTTCTGTCATATTATTATACTGTTGATCTATGCTTATTATTATTCAGAAAGTGCCTATTGCTCTGTGTTTAAGTAGCAATGCTGTAATGACCCATCAAGTAAGCTTGTCTGAGATTGTAAGATGCAAGTAAGCTTTAATAAGCATACTGTTAAAGAATTTCCAACATTGAAAGCCTTTCTGTTGTTGCCATGCAGGGAATACTTAAATAACTAGATAATGTATAAGCCTAGGGTATTGAAATGCATATGACAGTATTTGTAATAAAGGACAGGATTACATTATTTTAAGAATCTCATTACATTTGTTGGAGACTTGTAGTCATCTTTGCAGGCTTTACCTGTAAACTAAACAGAATGCCAATCTATCATGTGTGGTCCATAACCTGCGCAGTAATCTTTTAAGCAATGTATCTTGAGCTTGTTTCTTGTTTGCTTTTCATTTTTTACTTTAATCATGTTTTCCCCATGAAACAAGTAGATAGCTGTTGTCAGGCAACAGTTTTTTTTTTGGATAAGAAACATTTTTACAAGTGGGAGTATCACAGAGATTGCTACTTTCAGCATGTTACTTGGTACTTTAATAAAGCTGAATATAAATTATAATTAGAACTGCAGTGCAAGGAGAAGTGGTTTGAGTTGAGTACTGCTTGTTTTTCTTATACTTGATCTTGATTTTGACTGGCATTCCAGTAATGTATTTAAAAAGTAATTTATTTTTTCATGCCTCACAACCTTTTTGTTTCCATCTAGGTATTAAGTAAGCTGTCATGCAGCCAATGCATTGAACTATTTTTTTTTTCTTCTACACTTCATTTTGCCTTGATTGGACTTCTCCTAATGACAGTTTGCCACCCAGTGCAGCGTTTTTAATTAAAGTTACAGTTTTTGTGGTTTTGAACATAGCTCCTCCCTTTTCTAGTTGACTGCACCCCTTCCCATTGACTCCACCCGTTCAGCTGTCTCCTGCATTCCCCCTTTGATTTGAAGTCACCAGCTACCACTGGGCTACACTATGTATATTATTTTGAAACATCAATATAGATAAAAAGAAGAGAGTATTTAATTAAATTAAGAAATGCAGAGTGCAAATAGTAACCCACATGAGATACATTTGGAAAGTAGTATGTGAATTTGATAAAGAAAGGATTTCAGGATGAATATTCAACAGAATATCAGGGACAAAGGAAAAAGGGAATATTTATACTACTTGCTAGAGGAGCTCCAATAGTGCTAGAAGAGGAAAAAGATAGCAATGATAGATTTATAATAGTAAGGGTCTACTGGCAAGGGAGGAGGATTACACTGGCATATATTTATATTCCGCCTAAAACTGCAATTACGGAGCTTAACAAAATTTTGGGTGAAATAATCAGCTTTCAACAGGGAATATTACTTACAGGTTGGAACTGGAATTTGATTTGCAACAGTGAGGTTGTATCTGGTGGACCTAGAAGGGAAAATTATAACAGGAAAGGGAACATTTCTGAACAAATTTATGAAAATATTTGATATGGAAGATGTGAATTCAGTAGCAGGGACTTGGAGAGAATTTACACATTATTCCCCAAGGTACAATAGCTGGACTATACTAGACAGAAATTATATTTCACCGGAATTCAGCATTTAATTGAAAACTTTGACACACATCAAATAAATATTTCAGATCATGCACCAATAACTACTAAGACACAAATGCAGGGTAATGAGGTAAAAATGAGACACTGGTGCTTCTCTACCTACCTGTTAAAAAAGAGGAATTTAAGGAATAGCAGGGAAAATTATTCAAGAATTTTTAGGGAAGATAATATGGTAGAAATAAAAGAAAAATGGATATGGTTAAGAAGTAACAGGAATTATTTACTGGGGTTGAAAAAGGTTAAAGTACTGCAGAAAAATGGGAATCTCAGAGAACGAGAACAAGCACAACTGCAGAGTGCCACAGAGAAAATAAGGGAGTATCTGGATAATATGAATGAGTTTCAAATGACTTCTGCTAAGCAACTGTTTTTTTTTTTTTTTTTTTTATAACTACAGAGCAGTAAATCTGTTAGTGTGTTAGTGCAATGACTTAGGCAGTAGAAAGGGTTGGTGCCAAACTTAGGCAGCCTATAACAAAAAAAAAATCAAGAGATCCCATAGAGGTATTAGGGATAGTTCAGAAATTTTATGTAAATCTGTATAAAGTAGAGAAATGTGAAAATCAAGAAGGAGCACAAAAGGAAATATTTATGGAAGACTTAAGCATGTCAAGATTAGTGGTAAATGAGGCTCAACAATTAACAGTTAAGATAAGAGGAGATGAGATAAAAATGTTGATGTACAATCAATCTGCAGGAAGGTATACAGGTATAGATCATATCCCTTCAAAGGTTTGGAAGCTAGGAGGGAAAAAAGTGGTAAAGACCTTAAAGGTTTTATCTAAAAGTATTTTAAAAGGAGGAGAAATGTCAACATACTGGAAGAAAGCTGTGGTAGCTGTAATACCTAAAGACAGTACACATCCATCAGACCTAGCTTAATACTGGCCCATTCCAATTTTAAACAATGCTTATAAAGTGTTTATGTCTATAGTCGCTAAAATAATGGCAAATGATTTGCCAAATTTGAGAGATATGGATCAGTGCGGTTTTGAAGAGAGGGACAAACACTTGACAACATTAACAGAGCATTGATGATCCAGAGGGAATCAGAATCTAAGAAAATATCACTATTTTGATGGGTCTTGATGCAGAAAAAAACATTTGACAGAATAAGATGGGATTTTATAAGTAGGACAATGTACACATTTGTATTCTTTGATACAATAATAAGGTTAGTTAGGAGGATATATGAGGGATCCAAGCAAAAATTAAAGTGGGAGGGTTCCTTTCTGAAAAGGGGAACCAGGCAGGAGTGTCTTATTTCCCCTTTGTTATTTATTTTATATTTAAAGACACTAGCAAAGAAAATAAGGGACTCAGAAATTCAAGGATATAATTAATCAAGAAAAGCTGGTTTTATCTGCAAATTATATAATTTTGTACCTAATAAAAATCATAAAAGGACATCTCAGTGCTACAGAACATCTTCAGACAGTTTCAAGTTTTTACTGGATATAAAATTAATGAAAAAAAACTAAGGTTATATTTGTAAATTATGTACCCACACATTAATTGGTCCAGCAATACTCATATATATCTATGGGGATATAATAAAATGAAGTATTTAGGAGTATGGATTAAAAAGGATTCTATTATGGTAGTTAAGGATATGTTGGAAAAGACTAAACAAAAGGTAATACAAAAACTTAGAAACTGAAAGCTCTTGTTTATGGACATGAATAACAAGCTACAATTAGTGAAAATGTTTTTAGTCCCTTTAGTTTTTATATAAAGCTCAGCCATATTTTTATCAACCAGAGAAGAAGTTGTGGCCAATAATTAATAGAAAGTTGAAGGAATCAATCTAGTAGGAGAAGAGGGTAAGGCTCAAATAGGATAAGCTGATCCTTCCAACAGAACAGGGTAGGTTAGGATTACACAATTTGAAGGGATACTTTAGAGCTACACACAAGGTTCATATACATAACACAAGCAATAGCTATAATTCAAAGTGGTAAGTGAGAATGATGAAACAGGAGTGAAGATTCAAGAAATAAGGAGAGAGTGGGATTTTGGATGCAGATCTTTAAGAAGAATAACAGCCATACAGAATATTATATTCAAAAAGCAGCAGAAAGTATTGTAAGAACTAAGCCAACACAAGAATGGAGAAAGGAGATTCTAGCAAAAGAGATGAATGCAAGCAGGGGTAAAGAAAATAGGCAAGAAAGGGCTGAAATTTATTGGAAAAATGGCAAAGGAACCAAGGTATTGGGATCAAATAACTAGACAGAAAAAGGTTATAGAATGGAAATAAGTCAAGAGGACATTTGGACTTCAGGTTGCAGCAGGGCTGAATCCAGCACTAGGCAACCTAGGCAGCTGCCTAGGGCCCGTGTTGGCTGGGTGGCTCAGCCCCAGTCACAACAAGAAAGGTTTTCCTGCATTGCTGCTTTAAAAATTAAATTCCTACTCTTGAGCATCTCATCTAATTTCCTGACCTCAGTGAGCATCACAACAATGTCCTGATCCAGACACCCAATGAGGTAGAAAAAAGGATTTAGATGGAAGCATGCATGATTTGACTTCACAGCTGGGCATCAAACACAGCATCAGCAATGGAGAATTTGTCTTTGCTCAAACAGCTTTCAGGAACAACTTTGAAATGCTGCATTAGAACAGAACCATAATGCTGTTCAAACAGAATGGAATGGACATGCAGTGGCATTAGCAACTTGTAGATGCAGGTTCAATTTAAGATGTGTGTGTGTTTTGAGTGATAGTATAGCTGTCAGATGTCCCTGTTACTGCAGAGACTCATTAATTTTGTTTATATTTTTCAGTATGTTCCTCAAACTTTTCTGGTAAGTCATTGATTATCATTTGAATTGAAGAGCTCATATTTTTCAGAAAGTGCATGTTGATGTACAACCTGTTATGATAGCAACAACAGCAGATTCTGGGTATTAGTATCTCATTTTGTAGCTTACTCTAAGTTGCAAGTTAGAGCAAAGCATCTAGCTGTCCCTTATTTCACAGAACAGCACAAATTGTGCCTATATTTTTCAGTCTGTTCCTCATAAAGTTGTCTGGCAAGTTTTTTAAGATTTAGGTACTAAATAATATATGGTGAAGAAAGTTTTACCTTGATGGCTTTGGAATGTTATGGTTTTAACTAAATTAAGTGATCAGGACTTGAAGCTTCTTATGAAATCATGTCACTGCATTAGGGTTTTAGTAGCTAGACGTTTTATTAGGATGATATGGGATATTGAGAGCCATCTTGACTTGAGTCTATGCCAGCTAATCAGGTTCCTTATCTGCAAGGCCACAGATGGAATCATCATAGACCTTATCAACAAAGACATAGGTAATCTCCAAACATGTGACCCTACTCAGTTTGGATTTGTCAAAGGGAGATCATGCCTGTTAAACCTGGTGGACTTCTTCAAGGTAGTCACAAAGGCCCTGGATTAGGGGAAATATGTGCAAACAGCCTACCTAGACTTAGTTAAGGCTTTTGACACTATCCCCCACTCAGTCATCATTGACAAACTCACCCAGCTAGGTATCAACCCTTATATCATTAGATGGGTCGCTAACTGGCTCACTGATGAAACATATATAGTCAACATAGGGGAATTCACCTCCAACAGCAGACCTGCAACCAGTGGTGCTCAACAGGGATCACTCCTGGGACCTCTACTGTTTGGAATCTATTTCTCTGAAGTACAAGCAAAAACTAAAGGTCTGTGGCTGACAAAGTTTGCTAATGACTGCAAACTGGAAGCGGTCATAGAATCTCCAAATAAAGTCAACATCCTACTAGAGGGTTTTACACAAATAAATGATTGGTGCCAAAGTCATAGCCATAAACTCAATGCAAAAAAAAATGTATTAACATCCCTTTTGGTAAGAGTGATGTTTCTGCTAACTACAACATCTATAGCAACACCCTTAGTATGCACTCAGTGGTGAGAGACCTAGGCATATATTGACAGCAACCTTACCTTTGATCACCATGTCTCCACAGTGGTAAGAAGGGCATTCGATATTGCTCATCTCATAAGCAAGGGTATTGCCTCCAGAAAAAAAGAAGTTATAACCTTCCTGTACTCTTCCCTCATTAGGCCATTAATTGAGTACAACATCCCTTTGGTATGTACCTTTCCAAGCACTTGCATTAGCGAGACCACAAATGTTCCTCACAAGGAAAATTCAAGATCTTTAGCATCTGTCCTATGTGGATCATCTGAAATCACTGTCACTTTATTCTGTTTCATACAGACTACTCAGAAGTGATCTCTGCCTTGCATATAAGGCAATCTCTGACCCCAACTTATTGGAAATGTTGCACATATGCAAGTTAAATGGTGCACAGGTTACTTGCTCTAAAGACCTTAACTTGATATACGACATTAATAAAACCTGCTGGAGGGACAGATTTGTCTCCCAGAGGTTACCACACTTTTGGAACCGACTCCCACTTCATGTCAAACAGAACACCTCTTTAGCCATCTTCAAACGCAATCTGCACGATTGGATGGGTAACCATAAATTCATCCTGGGTGCTCCACCTTTTTCATCTTGGGCAGGGGCAATAGGTGCTGATCGTGGAAATAAAAGTAGAACTTGGATAGGCTTTTACGGACCCTAGGGCCATTAGCCTACTAACTTCCTATGATCTTATGATCTTCCCATTCAGGCTATTTTCTTCTGGTCATTACAGCTTCATACTTCTGTTGTTCAGAAAATGCATGTTAATGCAGAAACAGTTGTTTTATTAATGTTTCAGCTGAAATGGAGCAATACGTAAATTGTACCCAGTTTTGATCCTTAGTTCCTCACTTTAGTTTTGGCTTTGTCCAGGACACATGAGCAAAGAATTTGAGAGACTGGCATAATGGTTAAGATGTTTATCTCACAAACATAAGATACAAGGTTTGATTCTCAGCTCGTTCTCTGTCTAATCATTTGGAGTTGTAGTTGTAGCCGAGTGGTTAAGACAATGAACTAGAAATCCCTTGGAGTGTCCCTGTGCAGGTTTGAATCCTGACGATTATAATCCTTTATTAGGGTGGAAGGTTTGGCATAATGGATACCTGTCTTTGCCTCATAGACAAAGTACAGAGTTTGATTTGCACCTTGAGTTATTGGCTAGGTTTAAAATGGCCCTTCAGGTCAGTTAGCCAAGAATTTACCTATGAACATGGACAAATCTTAAAAGAATCAGAGCCAAATCCAAAAATAGTCAGGGACATTTTTAAATGATTAGTTCTATTAACACAAGACATTGTCAGAATAAGAGAATGTGAATTAATATACATTTCCTGAAGTAAAAGAAGTCTGTAACTCTAATTATTGCCACTATTTATTAAGTGTAATTCACCACCTCTTCTCCAAAAGTCATCAGGTTTAGATGGAATTAAGAGGGACAGATCTAAAACTTGAGTCAAAATCAGGGACATTTGAGAGGCACTGTGTCTTGCTGTATGTTAATTATCCAAAAAAGTGTTGCTGGCAATGTATGCTACTTTTTTTAGTATTTTAACAGTGCACTTACAAATACTGGTTACTGTGTCTGGCTTTACTGCACAGCTTCATTCATTTATCATATCCAAGCATCTGATGTTTAGAGAGAATAAAATGTGTGTGTGTTATGTCCTAGTTAGAGAAGGCAGTTTAGTTAATTAACTGACTTGCTCAGGGTCAAACCCTGCACCTTGACTACATACAGGTAGTAAGAACCTTAATCCTCTGCACCAACTGCACTTTGGTAAATTACTGAGGATTACAGTCAGCCAATGTCAGTCATAAGAGTTTCACAGTGTTTCTATTCACAACACGTTTGTTTTTATCAGAACATGTTCTGATAACTTTTGGGTTGGTTTAGAATAGTCTGTTTTTATTTGTCTCCATTTTCACAGAACATCTTTGATTTAGTCTCATATTTATGCCCTGTCTTTGTGCAAGTCACTTAAATGGTGCTTTGGGGTAACTGGAAAATTGGGCTAGGTTCCTCAATGGTCACCTAGACTACAAGCCTAGTAACTAGTCCCTATGAACCACAGTAACAATAGTATAAACAAAGGAAGGAAATTGATTGTAGTAAACACAGGCATCATTAGATGAGCCAAGTACTTTGGATGTGATCCTTGGTTTCCTTAATATTGACAATATGTTTATTATTTTAGCTACAAATAAACTGGGTAGCATGTCTGAGTTTAATGTTAATATTTTAATGTTAATATTTTAACTAAGATTACATTTTTAATTTAGTTTGCTTTTTTGCAGGTACACAAGTATAAAATGCATTGTGTTTGAGCAACAACAGTTTGTCAAGCATTTTGTTTGTTTCTTTTGGCTTTTCCCAGTTAGGGGTCGCCACAGCGGAACTCCGGTTCGCTAATGATTGGTAGTTGATTTTTACATGCCGAGTTACCAGCCCTGACGCACAACCTTCAACGAAGGTACACCCATTCATGCATGTCTCCACGCAGAAGACGCTCTAGTTGAGAATCGAACCGGACAGCGTCTTACTGTGAGGCGACAATGCTACCGCAGCACGACCACCGCAAGTTTTGTCAAGCAGTTAGTACAGATGAGAAAAGCTACAAGTTGTTAGTGGGCTGCTTCCTGTAGTACATAGTTTGATTCCCCTCAGCCTTCATTTGTCTTTTGTGACTCTGCCACGTTATTTCACTAGACAGTTCTCATGGGCTGCTCCAGAAAAGGGACACATGTCCATTGGGCTGTTACAGGCTGTTAACAAATGTGTTATACATTTTGCCATTTGAATTCCTGCACCCTTCACATAGACGTTAATTAGTACTTCACTATATGCTACTGAGTATGAATCCCAGCATGTCTCTTGTAGTTTAGTGGGTTACCAGATGCGTTTTCACTACATGTGAGTTTCAAGACATGATAAGTTTACCATTTCACATGCTAAGTCTGTTTTCAAAGTGAGAATGCTTTGTTTTGTTTAGAAATTGGCTGTCAGTGTTTTTGTAAAATTTAAAATAGTTTTAAATGAAATCCAGATCTCTGTGATAATTGTAAAAGTAAAGAAGAATATTGTACATACTCTGACAGGTTTGAACACTGTTTATGATAGCTGAGGAGAGACAGCGAAGTAATGTAGTGGTATGGCTGGCAGGGGCCTGATTCATTTCCCTGCACAGGACCCCATTTGTCCATTATCTGATTGTGCTGACTCTGGAGATGTATGCTATAACAATACAACTTTATTAGCCATTTACATAGGTCAGACATGAACTGAGTGATTTAAGAAGGGTTAGCTATTCTTGATGATAGAGAAGACATAAGGAAGTCAAAATGAGAATTTAGTGCTCTGCAAATACTGGAAATGTAAAGTTGCTTGCCAGTAACAACTACCACATTAGTAATTGTTCTCTTTAATGCAGAACTATTCAGTTGACTATTACTTCTGCAGAGATTGCGCATATTGACTTAGCTTATGCTATCAGGTGGTTAACACTTCTTAAGCTGTTATAAATACTCTTCTGTTTAAACTGTGCTACACCTGGCTGGATCTTATGGCATAATGCTAGTCATCTTTATGCAGTTTATGGATCTTATGGATGATGCCATTGATCTGTATGTAGTTTAATGTAGTTCATCCAAAGCTACCAATAAAGTACATATAATTTATTTCTTCATAACAATTAGTGGAGCGCATCATCAACAAAGTTTCTATAATGACTGGTGGGGGTGGAGGGCTATCTGTGAATGAATGCACCTTGAGTTCTTATCTGTTCATTTTTAAACAGTCTAATCTGGCTTTGTAGGACTAGTGTGTGTGTGTGTGTGTGTGTGTGTGTGTGTGTGTGTGTGTGTGTGTGTGTGTGTGTGTGTGTGTGTGTGTGTGTGAATTAAGAAGAAATATTTTGAATGTTGACTATTTGTGTGAAAGAAATAGCCAGGGAATTGTTATGGCTAGGCTTGTACAGGCCCTAGGGCCAATAGCCTAGTACCAACCTATGAAATATTATTATTATTAATGTTTTGACACAGACATCTACCAACATTCCCTCAGTTGGAATTTAGACCCCAAGTCCTCCACCAAACTCAACTACCTAGCACCTCACTCAGAATTCTTTCGTATCTTACCAGCCATGTACAGTCACTCCATTATAGATCTAGTCTGATTTAAAATTTATCATAACCATTCTAAAGGACATGTCAGTGTAAAATATAACCTATTTCCAAATACCTGATGACTCTGGTTAATCTAGCATCTCAACTAATACTCGGTGGGGATATCCATCCAAATCCAGTCTCTCCTCTGTCCCCCCCATCCCCCTTCAATCCTAAGCACATATCACCTGAACTCCATGAGAAAACATGCAGACCTACTAGTTCTTAGCATTAACATTAGAAGCATGCTGAACAAAATAGACAAACTCCACACAACTCTTTCTCTATATACCCTCGACTTAGTACTCCTTACAGAAATATGGCTCAAACCACACAACAAAGATAACAAAATATTTCCACCAGGGTACAATATAATTAGAACAGACAGATTTATCTAAGAAAGGAGGTGGTGATGCCCTTCTTTTCAAAAACAACCTCATCATAGATGGTATTAACATAGACATCCCTATATTTAATAACGCAGAGACTGTTTTTACCAAGGTGAAAATTAACCAACTAAAACATCTGAAACTACTAGGTATATATCTATCTATATCTATATATATATATATCTATATATATATATATATCTATCTATATCTATATATATATATATCTTCTTCTTCTTCTTCTTTCGGCTTTTCCCGGTTAGATGTCACCACAGTGGATCACCTGTCCGCTCATGATTGGCAGTGGAGTGTTACAGTGTTGAGTTGCCAGCCCGGCGCCCAACCTTCCACAGAAGGCACACACACACAAACACACACACGCACTCACATCCAGGGCCAATTTAGAGTGTCCAATCCACCTGCAGCATGTCTTTTGGATGTGGGAGGAAACCAGAGCACCCGGAGGAAACCCACGCGACCACAGAGAGGGCATGCAGACTCCGCACAGATGGCACCCCAGCCGAGGATCGAACCAGAGAACCTCTTGCTGTGAGGTGGCAATGCTAACCACTGCACCACTGTGGCCACACATATCTCTCTCTCTATATATATATATATATATATATATATATATATATATATATATATATGATATATATATATATATATATATATATATATATCACACACACAACACACACACACACACACAAACTCACACTCTCCAGGGCCAGCCAAGAGTGTCCAATCCACCTGCAGCATGTCTTTGGGATGTGGGGAGGGAAAAAGAGGGAGGGAGGAAACCCACCAACCACACAGAGAGGAGAGCAAGACTAGATGGCAAGATGGCACCCAGTCCGAGGATCGAACTCTTGCTGTGAGAGGTGGCAATGCTAACCACTACACCACTGTGGCCACACATATATATATATATATAAAATATATATATCTTTATATACATATACTTCCTGGGGACAACACTGGAACGCTGGAATCCATACTCTGCTGGACAGCCCTATCCCTTCCTCAGGAAACAATCATCCTAAGGGACTTTAATATAGACTGGTTCTCCTTTAACTCATCCCTACCCTCCAAGCATATAAATCTCTGTAGTTTCAGGCACTTAATACAAACTCCCATCTGCATAAATAAATCTACAAATAGAGAGTCCATAGTCGACTGGATACGTACTAACCATCCATCCTCAGCACAACAATTCGGTACGCCCCCCAACACTGTAAGTGACCACCTCCCCACCTTTGTACTAAGACAACACATTAAAACACACAAAAAAAATCCTTCCAACAAATATGCTACTCAAAAACTTCAACTCAGATGACTCCATAACAGCTTTAAACTACTGCAACTAGTCTGTATTTACCTGCCTTCCACTGGACATGGCAGTAGATCACTTTAACTCTACCTTTCTAGATATAGTTAATCAGATAGCCCCTCCCAGAGCAATTAGAGTTGAATCCAACTATGCCCCCGGCTCTCCAAAACTACCCGTCAACTTCTAAAAGAAAGAGATAGATAAGGCCTGGGACGCCTGGTGTAATAATAAAACTAACTCAAACAGACAAATATTCCTTGAACTAAGAAATAAAGCTAAACGAGAAATAAGGAATGGTAAAAAAAGCCACTGCACTGACATCCAAACTAAACACAAATCAAACCCACAGAAATTCTACGTGGATATTAACAAAATTCTTCAACCAGGTAAAACTAGTAACCCACCCCCAAACATAAATGGTACCATTAACAACATAGCTACTCAATTCAATGACTACTTCACCAATTTGGTTCTTAAACTGATTACTCCTTCTTCCACCAATAGTCTCCCAAATCTACATAATATCCTAAAACAACCAAAGCCTCTTTTCACTCAGACCAGTCTCACCTATAAACACCTGCCCAAACTAAAACCTACAACCCTTGCAGCAGATAAACTCCCAGCTGAAAATCTACAGATTGCAGCCAAAGCCATCACCTACCCTGTTTCCATAATAATTAACATATCCATAGCTGAGCAATCAGTACCTTCCCCTTTGGAAAATCTCTCACATAATTCCATTACATAAAGGTGGTTCATGAACTGAATTATCCAACTACCGACCAACAGCCATATTATCCCCATTATCAAAAATACTGGAAAAATGTATACACTCTCAGATACTAAACTATCTGTTATCCAACAACCTTCTTGCCAAAACACAACACGGGTTTCGCCCAAGCCACAGCACTACTAATGCTCTCATCAGTTTTACGAACACTGTCAATCAACAATGAAACCTAGGTTAATCTAGTCTCAACTGTCTTTCTAGATCTGTCTAAAGCATTTGATATGGTCTCTCATAATAAACTCCTAACCGTCCTCTCTGAACTCAAGCTAGCTAAATCCACCCTGCTCTGGTTTAAAGGCTACCTCACCAACCACCAGCAAGGTGTTAAATGGATGGGCTCCCCATCTCCCCTCCTTCCAGTTATCTTAGGTGTACTATAGGGTTCTATACTTGGACCCCTGCTTTTTACCATTTTCACAAACAACCTACACACAGCAACCCATCAAGCAAATCTGGTCCAATATGCCAATGATGCCACACTAATCTGCTCAGCTCCCTCTCTCCAAATTCTTCAAGAAAAAACCCAGGAAGCCTTTGCCACTATAGAAACTTGGTGGTCAACCTCTCAACTTATTCTAAATGCCAAAAAACCCAACTCATGCTTTTCTAGCCTTCCAAATCTACTGAACCCACTCTCCCTTTTAAAATATCATCTATGGACAGCACCCTCATCACCCCAGTGCCACAAACCAAACATCAGCCAACATCTTAAACTCGATAAACATATAGCCCAGAACATCACTAAAGTTCATAAAAAAACTTGGTACCCTTTATCATTGCAAAAACTATCTGATCACAGACAGTAAAGCCATCATAACTGGAACTCACTTACTCTCCACATTACTGTATTCATCCCCTGTTCTAAAAAACCTAAACAAAGGTTACTTAAATTATCCACTTGCTATAACAAAACAGCAAAATTCTCTACCAACCCCTCCTACGATCTCATCATTGTCAAACCCTTAAGCAATTAGGTTGGCTAGAATTACCCAACTTATTAAACTTTAACCAACTTACCATGGCACACCAAATAGTCTACCAGTCCAATAAAACGCTAGCTTTAGCAGGCTTACTCAACCCCTACAAAAACAACTGCCAACTAAGATCCACAAACAAAGTGCTTGTAGAAATATCCAAAAGCAAATACACATCAGGGGACTCCCTTTACTCAAGTGCAGTTGCCAAAAATCTGGAACTCCCTCTCCCTTGAAGTCAGAATGCAAGATAACAAATCTAACTTCAAAAATCAACTAATGTCCTACCTAACCAATTCCTGGCTATGCAACTGTTAAGACCCAGACTAACTAACTTAATACCTAGTCCTTTCTCATAATTAGCCATACAGTGTATACCATGATAAGGTACTACAGTTCCACTAGGCATGACACTTTAATGTGTATCACTATCCTACGTTTACCACCTGCACCTTACTTTCTTTAATGTATTTTGTAATGACTTTGTTGAATATATTTGTACTGAATGTTTTAAATATTTTTGCATCATGATTATGTTGAATATCATTCGATTGAATCTCTTGAATATTTTTTGTATTGTGAAGTACTATGTGGAGGTTTACTCCTCGGGCCTCCACTGAAAACGAGCAACTTTTGCCCAGTCAGACTTTCCTGGTAAACAAATGTAAAATAAAATAAATAAATGTAACTAAGGAAATGATTTTTTGATCTGGGATACAAGATCTGAATTGCCTAGGCATAGTAAGGCTGTGCTAAGTTTAGTTATATTGGCTGCTAAAAAAGCAATAAAAATCAAAGTCTAAACCAACTGCATTTGAAGTACTGAATATTGTAACAGAGATAAAAGAACTGGATGTGGGATCTTTAGAAAAGGGAAGGAGCAAATTACATAAAAATGGAAATTATGGGAACAATACACGCAGAATAACGTTTCCAAGGAGGACTGGGATTTAAGGAAAGGCAGGAATTGAGCAATTTATGTAAAGTTGATTGCTGAGTTATATAGTTATACAAAAAAAAAACATATATTATGTATAATGTTTGTAACTAGGAACATGTGAATATGTTTTTTTCTTTTATATAAATGTATGTTTGCCTGTGATACTTTAACACCTTTACTGAATTAAGTCCCTGGTTCATTCACACTGCTGTAAGGTGATTTACAAGCAATCAAAAACTACAAACTAAGCAGAAATTACTTTTTTAGCAAAAAGTTGAATAAATGCTTTCAAAATGCAATCAGCCAGAAGTGATCACTGAATAAAACAAGAGTAAAGAATCAAGACAATATACATCTTAGTCTGGATGCAGTGGAAACACTTGTACAGCACTGCTGAGCTTTGTGAAAGTGAGCAAAGCCGATGAAATGCAGCAAATTTACAGTTGACAGGAAAAAAGCTGAAAACTAACTCTTCTGCCCTCTGGCCCATAAATGACTACACTTTTAGCTCCCTAGCACTTCCCAACTCAGAGAGACCAGGTAAACACCTACTACCACAATACAGATGATCCTGGAATTTCTTAATTTACAAGTACAGCAAAATTAACTCTATAGTGCAGATTGACACTATCTAAAACTGTGCAACACTGAGATTAAACTATCACAATTCACAATATCCCACATAATTCAAATAATTTTGTAGGGAACAGCACATCTTTGTACCCTACATGATGGGGCCCTCCCTATACACCAAATCTCTACATATATTAATTTGCAGGTAGCACAAATTCAAAATAAAGATAGAAGTTAATGTACAAAAAATGCTGATCTTTTCTCTTTATATGAGTCACCTGATGTCAGAGTTAGAAGTAACAATGCAGCAGACCATTTACATTGAAACGGGATGTGAGGGGTTAGATAGTCTCTACATAATCTCAACTATAAACATCCTCATCATTTCAAGTTTTGACAAAGCAAAACATGACCAAAGTGCTTTCATCTGTATACCATACACCCATGTGGCCTATAAATGTTTATCTTTTTAAAAAACTATTTAAACAAGAGGAAAAAGAATTGCCTGTTTAATTCCTCCACTGTCTGTAATGGTCTGTTTAACTCCCTACTATATATGGAACAAATGGAGAAGAATCTTGTTTACTTTTGCAGAGTTATGGTGCAGATATATTCTTAGCCTGGAAATTCTTGTTGCAGATAGGGAAGGTTGTAGCATTTTGTAATACATTAACGCAACAAAGGGGCTGTAGCAATGTATATTAATACAGTAACGCAAAGGGACTGTAGCATTTAATAAGCAATGTATTTCTTCAGACCTAAATTAACACATAACTAAAAAAGAAAGAGCACACGCTGGAGGTTTACAGAAGAAAATATACTTTTAGACTGCTTTTAGTTCAGGACCTTACCCTCTGGGTTGATTTCAGTACACTGAATCTTCACAAAGTGTCTCCTAATAATAGTTGCTTCAAAGAACAGACTACGAATTTGTCATTCCATCCCTAGGTAAATAACTGATCACTAATTCTCTCACCTGTTATTTTTTAGGCATGGACTAAAAATCTGCATCTTTTTGACTTCCTCAGCATGACAATGAACCTGTCCAAATCCCAGCTTTTCTGTGTTTCTTCTGTGAAATACAGTATTTTTTAAGTCTTCCTGATCTGATAATACTGCACTGCCTTGCCTAGTGCTCCTTTCTTGGCTTTTTCTGCTTGCCTGTACTTTTCTTTAGATTCTCTGATATAACGTCATCAGCAATTTTTTCAGTGTTTCTTATGCTCACCTCTGTATGAAAATCCCTCAGATACGATTATTCTTCCACTGACCTTAACATCTGGAAAGTATAACTCGTGTATTCCACTTTCAGATTAGATGCATTGGGACAGCAATGGTAAATGAATCTTCATTACCTACAAGTGGGCATGCTATTTTGGACACCTTCATAACTGCCATCTCATGACCAATACCGGTTTCACAAAAGGAGGGGTATCAGAATACATCCTCATTCAGAGTACCTGATCTCTGTTCAAGATTCACCTGCATATCAGTATCTCAGAACTCCCCTTATTAAGCATAATGTGTTACACATTTTTCAGGATCACCTGCAGAATCAGGTAACCCTGATCTAAAAGGACAAAATGGCTGTACTACTCTATATTAGTTCTGCTGTACCAACCCCAATATTTTTCTTTTTTGCAAACATACACCTGATACATTGAGTCTTCTCAGGGACTTTCAGCAGGATTATACTCAAGTCTGTATAAATGGAGCCTTCCATAAGAGTCCTGACCCCTTTATTATGATCTCTAGGATTAAACAGGTACTGAAATTCAACACCAGGGCAAGTGAAAAGCTGATGAAATTCTGCTGCCTAAAACACATTTTTAGGGTACTTGATCAGATACCTGTCAAGGAGTAGGACTTTCATCTATGCTTTTCCCAACTTCCTCTATTCCAAGAGCTTGTAAAATTTCATCACGAGTCCCCAGACATTTTTCTCATGGCACTTAACCTTGCACCACTTCATCAGCAGGACTTCATATCTGAAGGAAAAGAACATCCTTTGCCTCCCCAAGGCACTTCCCAAGACATTTAGGATTCACAAAATCTATTGCATCTGTCCACACTTTACTTCTATGCTGGAGCCCTGAATGCATAGCAATCATGACATTCAGATTTGCAGATACCCCCCCCCCCCCGGAGTACTATATTGTGGTATTTAATGATTCCACCCATTCCCACGTGTGCTGCTAAGTGGAAATTGTTTCCATCATACATATACTTCTCAGTAAAGGGCCAGATTCAATAACGCCTACACTAAGTGTGTATAAATCTATATCATGCCTGGACATAGGTAAGAAAGTAATCTTAAGTACTGATATACATGCATTATGAAAGTTTAGAGGTGATTCCAGAAGATATAGTAAATAAAATTAAAATCTCTGGGTGATGAGATTTTATTGAAATGAATGAATATGAGTTTTTATGAGTAACTTATCCTCTAGGATCCCAGCAAATGCCAGGGACTTAACACTACCTACATATACCTCAATTGTCCCAATCATAATTCTAGATTTTTAATTTCTGGGCTTGAATCAGGCATAAAGCAAGATTGTACAGTGGTAAAGGTTGATAAAAATCCCTCCTCTGCCATTGCACAATGGCAGACCTTATTCTCCCCATTTTCTTTACCCTGAGTATGTATGAACTTGCATGACTGATAGCTCTCTTGGGTGATCAAGAATATCTAGCTCTCTCTCTCTCTCTCTCTCTCTCTCTCTCTCTCTATATATATATATATATATATACACACACACACACACACACACACACACACACACACACACACACACACACACACACACACATATATATATATATATATATATATATATATATATAGATAGATATGAAAAACCGGGCTAAGCTAGGGTTGTCACTGTGTGGTACCTTAAACCTCCTGGAATACAGGCCCATGGGATATATGCAAATGACCCCTTAATGACTTTTTTACCCTTTGGTTTGGGTATTAGTTGGGATAATTTACAGACACCTTACTGGTTATGGACATCAGCTGGGTTTAAAGAACTTGTGTTTCTAGACTATAGCTTAACAGTCCCACTTATACTGTGCTGATGAGGTCAAAGGAAGGCTTAAGTGTGCATACCTAGAGCTAGTATGGTTTGGCTTTATTGGTCTGAATGTATCCATAAAGACTTAAAAAGAAAAAGTAAAAAGTCCTGGGAATTCAGAAGCCATATAGCTGAAACACTTTATGTCCATCAGGGTGATTTGCATATATCCCATGGGCCTCTACTACAGGAGGTTTAAGGTATCACATAGTGTAAACTCTAGCTTGGCTAGACTTTTCTTGTAGTTTTTAGTAACTGGTTTGTCTGTGTGACCTTTTTACTCTTTGGTTTATGTACACACACACACACACACACATATATATATATATATATATATATATATATCTGTATACACACACACACACACACACACACACACACACACACACACACACACACATATATATATATATATATGTATACACATATACATATATATAGATTAGACATGCATATGATTATGTGTGTGTGTGTGTGTATATATATATATATATATATATATATATATATATATATATATATATATATATATATACATTACATATATATATATATGTGTGTGTGTGTGTGTGTGTGTACACTTCTTGCCAGTGCAGCAATCCTTAATTCCTGTTTGGCAGGCTGATTGGTTTTACATCCGGGTTTCACAGAGGTGCATAGGTAACCCAGGCTGGTCAATTATTCACTGATCAGCCAGTAGCTTACTCACCCATGGCTGTTGGGATTTACTGAGGTCACACACTGGCCAACAGGAGCACATAAACCCCTCTCACGGTTAGCATGTGTCCCTAGTATAGGTCAGAGCAGGCCATGTTTTCAACCCACTTAGTTCCACCTCATTCATGTCAACAATAGCTGACATGATAAAATCACCTGGACAGATCTGACTGGATTATCCTGACATGGTGTGCAGTCTGCAGTCCATGTTCTTATATCTATAGTATACTGCACACCACAATTGATGCCTACAGTGATTGGTCTACACAACTTGGTTCCCTCACTAGAAACCACCAAGGGTATGTGCTGCTGCTGACAACTCTGTTCAGTTTTTTGGTGTACTCTGTTGGCATACCTGTCAAGTTCAACTGCAAACTGAGAAGATTAAGTCTGAACCCAGTACCTTCCAGTCTTGAGATGGAAGTACCATGTATATTTTTGTGAGGCAGGAGGAACCACACCAGTATGGGAAGAACATGCAAACGTCACACAACCCGTGACTAGAGGTGAGGATCAAACCCTGTACCATGTGCTTCTGAGGCTTAGACCTTAACCATTATGCCAACAGTGTGGCCTCCTTTTTTCCTTATACAGTAAATGATGATATTCCCACTGTGGACAAGAAATGAAGAGTACTGAAAAATATCCTTCTGATACAAAGTCATGCCCCTCATCTTATGTGCCTCTTGGTCCATCTTTTGTACATAAGTGAGTTCAATGATCTTACAAAGTTTCATCACTATGATGTTCAAACCATAAAAGGTCTCACATATGCCCCCAAGAAGGAATCAGAAAAATAACAATTACCCCAACAACTGGAGGCAGTACAAGTTCACTGTTGATGCTCTCTACAGAGACACCAGACCATACTTATTTAACAGAGCAAAGTTAAAGGTGGTAGCCTTGGCACACAGAAAAAAATGTATTTAAAGCTTTTAAGGTCAATTTCAGTGTTAATCGTGCAAGTTAAAATTCATAGGGAAAGCAGGTTTCATAATTACAAGTGCCACATTTCAAGCAAAAAAAAAAAAGCATTCATCATGACAATCTGAATTAGAAAGTGGATTCCCCACAGATGTTTTATGTATCTAGATAAACATTTACTCTCCACTAATGGGTAAAAACCCTTTGGAAAAAAATGATAGCTATTGGGAAAAGGTTGAGAAAACAAGGAACGTTCCACCACAGTCAAACAAACGTAAAACTTTAATGAAGAAAATCCACTTATTCACTCAGAACCAGGACAAGCGCTTTAGGCAATATGCCTTCTTCAGATCCTGATTAGTTAGCCCTGAGTATCTTATTTTTAAAAATACGAGCATCCAATCACAACCCCAACATTTAAATCAAATGACACATTTAAAATATATGCAAATAGTCATAATTCACCAACTTACTTAAATAAACCAATCAGCCCTTGCAAAAATAAGGAAATTGACTTTTCAGCCAATCAAAAAAATCTCTTTAGTCTCTTTCTAAGTATACTAACTAATCAGGATCTGAAGAAGGCATATTGCTGAAAGTGTTTGTCCTGGTTCTGAGAGAATGAGTGGATTTTATTCATTAAAGTTTTACATTTGTTTTACTGTGGTGGAACATTCCTTGTTTCTCAACATTTTCCTGTTTTTTCCTGGAACATACTTTGGTAGTGTATACCTGAATTTCTCTTTGGTTTAGCTATTGGGAAAAGAGCACAAATATCACACATGAGAAGAAATTATAAGAAAATGGCCAAAATATATTTTCTCATGCCAGATTTATAAATTAAAAAATAATACACATAAAGAGAGAAAGGAACATGTTTAAGTGAAAAAGAAAGACCTGAATTTACAAGGAATGGTCCAAAAGTGGAAAATAAAGTATTTATTAAAGGAAGAAATTTTGTACCCGTGGTGGTGGTGCTGCGGTTGCGTTGTCGCCTCACAGTAAGGTGCTGTCCTGTTCGATTCTCAGCTAGAGCGTCTTCTGCGTGCAGACATACGTGAATGGGTGTACCTTCGTTGAAGGTTGTGCATCAGGGCTGGTAACTCGGCATGTAAAAATCAACTACCAATCATTAGCAGACCGGAGTTCTGCTGTGACGTCCCCTAACCAGGAAAAAGCCAAAAGTCACAACAACAACAACAAAAAAATTAAAGGAAGAAATTTTAAAAATATCCATTTTTTATGAAAAATAAAAAAATGAATAAAGTGCAGCATTATAACTGCAAAGTGCAAAATCTTTGAAATTGTGCCAATACCCAACAAAGAGAAAATTAATACTGTTTCTATAAATTTCAACCACCTAATACCCAAACAATGAAAAGTGTATTGCAATGATTCTTAATCTGTGGGGTGTGGCATTTAGATGTCCCTATACATCCATCATTCACAGAAGACATGATCCTGACTGACTTATTTGAGAAAGGAGATCTCTTAGAGTCATTATTTTGCAGCTTTCATTAATAATATATAACAGGGAGGGGTACTGTTTATAGATGAGGCAAGTAGGACAGCTAATAAAACTCTATCCTAGTGGAAACCATATTTGGGATTTAAACAAATGATACATTGCAGAAAACAACACAAAACCTAGAACAGAAACTGCTAGATCTCATCTAAAGGCACGAATATGGAGACAGTAACTTAAGAAGAGAAGGTGAAAGATTAAAACCTTGAAATACCACAAACTGTTGTATGTACACTACAGCATGACTAATTATCAATTAAGAAAAAAGCTGCCAAATTAGAAAACTATATGATAAGAAGCTTGGATGTGAGGAAGCTCATCTTAGAATCAGTAACTGTGTACCACAACAATTCATTAGTGTAAGTAATACAGTAATACTAGCTACTGCAATAATGCATAGAAAAGGCACAGAGGAAAATGTGTTATAACTGAGAAAGCAAGTGAACAAATTAAATGACTAATTAAAGCCTTATTAGACCTTTGTACAGGCTTCAGTGAGTCAATGACTTGCACAGAAAAAAGGGGCACTTGGTAGAGTTATACAGCAGACTGTGTTTAGACTATAGCATGCCTGACTATTTTCATACTTTCCAAAAAAAAGTGCACTCCTGTACAAAGCATTCACACACAGAGTTCCTTGCTCACTGAAGAGATAACTTTGTCTCATTCTCTGCAGCTGCAAACTCAGCTTTTTCATCAACCAAGGTATTTGCAGACTACTTTTATCTGAAAATGCCTAGACAGTAGAAGACAGTTCTCGTCATCAAACTGTAATGACTAGCATTTGGTCTTGTACTTAAATATTAGATCTCTATACAATTGTCACATACATTTGGCTTGCAGACCACCTAGTAAAATCAGCTACTGGACTTTGATAAGTTGAACTTGTCAAAAGGGGAGTTGGTAATATCATGGCTGGTATGAATCAAACTGAAACGAATCCTGAGAAAATATTTATGTGTTTCGTGTGCTAAAATATACTCACTGAAGTGGGCTTGCTTCATTTGTGTGGAGAGATTAAGCCTTGGCTATGACCCAAGTGACCAGAGTTCAATTAGTGGCTCAGACCCCAGATGGAGGTGGCAGAGAGAAAGGCAGGTGTGACATGGCATCACTGATCACCTCCCTTCAGGAGGAGGATACTGAGATGAACGCTCCAATGATAAGAATCACCAGTGGACACTGGACACCACACGAGTGCTAGCTCTTGGGGGAGGGGGTCAGGACAGTCTTCAGAGGTTACTTCACTTGTGGCACACCCTTGTTGATAACATGCTCCAGGATTTAGTGTCCAGTAGGTATCAGGCATGTACCACAGTGCTAGGGTTAAAATAAGAAACCTCTGGTGTCTGCTTAAATAATGTCCCCAATCAGCTCTCACCCTTGCTGAACAGGGAATGAATGGGCCAGCTGGGTCAAACAGGGAAATGTTAGTTGGCAGGAAACAAGGAAGACAAAAGTGATAAAAAAACATTCACTGACATGAATTTAAACTGAAAATGTAGCAATTTATGCAGCAGATTTGCTTAATGTATGTTTGGAGTTTGAATGACACTTTTTTAATGGGGGTGGAAGAGTGTGTTTTTCTATACCTTCAGCTCAGCAAATACATCTTCTTTGTAACTATCCATCCTATACTATCTTACTCTAGCAGAAGCAAAAACTGCCGTGTATTACATATAGGCACATACTGCCATACGCACCTATTGCTCATCAGTGATCCAAGAATCATTAAGCTGTCTTCCATGTTGGCAATGATCTCTGATGTGCTATCCCCCCTCAGCAGTAGTTCTCCTCGGGTCTTGAAGTTTGCAAAGGTGAACGACTTGTTGTCCCACTCTGCTATCACCTGCTTCAATTTTTGCTCAATATCCTTCTCTTTAACAGCACTGATGCATATGTCCTAAACAAAAACACATCATTAAATAAATAACAAATAAAACAAAATCAGAACTTCTGTCAGGAGCATATACTTAACATAATGACATACCAGCACTTGATGGAGTCTGTCAAGAGTATGTTAGATACCCCAAGAATACCGAAGAAATAGAAGTTATGTTCTTACCATAACGTTCCATGTTAGTTGTCTTCTTCTCGCCTTCTTCTTGTATAAAAAAAAAAGAATCACCTCTAACAACAGGAAGAAGAAAAGGGTGACCTATCCCTGAAACAAGAAATATGCATAATAGCATATAGCTAAGAAAGAGGTGGGTTGGCCTGATAGAGTGTGAAGTATTCTCTGCTTTGCTGTTTTGGGGAGTAGCAAAAGATGCAAGCAAGACCCCACTTGAGAAAGAAAAATCTCTCTCTACAGAGTCTTTTCAGGACCACTCGTGTGAGGCATGAGAATAGCCTGCTCAACTTGTCCGCAATGTGATTGAGGTGGAAACAGGAGTGGGGGGGAAGACATCCACCACATGAGATGCTTTTGCACGCTCTTATTGATCATAATCATGTGAGACATTGACATTTCCTGGTTCCTGAGATGCATCCAAGAAAGAGCTGCACTGTGGTCATGTGTGGTATGGCTGATGGATGGAAGAGGTATGCGCATGCTGCCACGATTCCCAAGAACTAACCTGGCTGGCTTGTTGTTTGTTGTTGTTGAAGTAGTGATACCAATTTTTGAATGTCTGATATCTTGGGTTCCGTGTTAGTGCAGAGATGTGTTTAGTATCTAAATTTGAGCTATGTAGGGTAAGTACGTAACACAGACAACACAGACTTTTTTCGCAATTTATTGAGATACCCAGTTTTGACAGCTACCACTGCATTGCATGCATTTGCGGGGGGCAGTGTGTGAGACAAAGGGCAGGGCCCTGAATTGAAAATGACTGGTTCCCAGCCACCTAGTCAGGTGATCCAGTTTCAAACAGAGATGATCCATCAAAAAGCATCTTGAAGGTTCCATAAAAGGCAGCGCCAAATCAGGCGTGCGCACAAGAAACACCCCGTTCCTACGCCCGGCTACTCATGACCCCTGCCTCTGCCGAGGATCGTGGAGGGAGGCAGAGGAAGAGAGGGAGGAGTTATAGATATGCGTTTTAAATTTTTCTCTTATAAGCAGTATATGCAAGGGTCCTTCAGCGTTTTCTTCTTTGATCAAGTCTCACCGCGCTCGATGTGAAATGGCAGAAAGATAATTCAGCAGCGCATAGTAAGTAACAAGCTGAGAGGAACAAATGTCATTTCCATCTCTATCCATGGACCCTAGATCCCTTGTTAGGTGGATGGACAGGCACTGAAGGATCAGCCCAGTTCCTTCTTTGTCTTGACAGCTGTATGGCAGCATCCACCACAGCACTCCTTTTTGATAAAATTCCCTTGTCTGATGGAGCTGTGATGAATTTGGAGGGTCTCCCTGGGAGTGGGGTCCATGTTTCCTGGATGTCATCCAATGAGACATCAAGAGCAGGGGAGATCAGGTCAGAATCTCTCTAGCTTCCTCGTGCAGATCCTGTCTTGTGAACCTCGCTCCAGGTGTCCGGGAGTGGCTTGGAGGAGCTTTTGTGAGAGGCTTCCGAGCAAAGGGGGAGGAGGCCAGGAAGAAGGGAGGATCATCCCAAAGACTCCTAGAGAGTGGGCTCTCTGCGAGGAGGTGAGGAGGGGCAGGCGGAGTCCTGACTGGGGCTGAGGCAGGGACCAGGAGCCAGAGCTCGAAGCACTCTGGATGACCTCACAAAGCAACACCGCAGAAGGACCTCAGGCCCCTGACCTCAGGGCCGAGCAGGCCCAGCTCCGAGGGTCGCGACAGTGCCAGCGCCGAACCCTGGCTCCGAGCGAGATGGAGCCGAGGAGCCGGAGCCCGGGAGGCACCGGAGAGGGAGAGGACCCGACAAGGGGGGATGCCTCAAGGCGCCGAGCCGCTCGTCGGGAATCGGAAAGAACCGGAGGCGCCTGGCCGAAATGGAGCGGCTCCGGCGACGACCAATCAAAGGACCACGTCCCGACGAGGACCTCAGAGACTCGAACAGGGAGACGACTGATGAGAGGGAGAGGAAGCGAGGGATTGGAGCGGCTGATGACTGGGGCTGCAATGGGCTGGGCGAGCTCCGGGCCTCTGACCTCCCGACTCTGAGCCTCGTATGATGCACCACCATGACCTGGGATGACCACCTTGAATGAGCGAGACAGAGAGGACAGACAGCAAGGGAAGACCCAAGGCGGAGCCTGGAGCCGACCAACTGGAGGCCTTGAAGACTTGACAGGTGCCGCCGACGGCTCGGAGCGGGATCTCGGGCCGACCGACCGACGTACTCTCGATAACCTCGGCCCGCTGGACTCCGGCCCACAAAACTGTGAGAGCCGATAAAGGCAAGCCGAGGGAAGATATAAAGGCAAAGGTTGAACAGCTCAGCTCAGGGCGAACTGCCCTGTTGAGACAGGCAGGACAGCTCTTCTGTTGACACAGACCTCTCAAAAACAAAAAGTTTTCCAATCCTCTTGTTTTCCTTTTTCTTCCTGACCTGGACCCTGGGGCTGAAGCCATGGCAGACAACAGCTGCAAAAGCCACACCAGAGACAGAGAAGAAGAGTGGGCGTCTTTGTCTGACAGAGACATTTTTCACTTCACGACTGAATCGAAGACTTGAGACCTTTAGCCTGAACACATGAACACAACACACACACACACACACACACACTACCTGTAAACCACCAAAAATTTGTAAAAAAAAAATAAAAAATAAGTAAAAATATAACAAAATAAAGTACAACACACAGTACCCTAGGGAAGGGAGGCTAAGGAAAAGGAAGGAAGGTAAAGAAAAAAGAAACGTTCAAAAAAAAAAAGGTTAGGGAAAAATTAATGAACGGGGATAGTTCAATTTAAATATATTAAAAATTAGAAATATTAAACTAAAAAAAAGTAAAAAAAAAAAAAATTTACAAAAAAATGGGAATAACCAGGGACAACCAAACCAACCAACCAAAAGCTGATCTGGGTAACTAAGCGCAACTATCGGGGAGCATTGGGATATAAGGAGGTGGAACCAAGCCGCGGAACCAACTCGAGCTTAGAGTGGGAGTGGAGAGGCCGGACGGCCCATCCAGCAAGCAGCAGAAGGCAGATAGACACAACAACATCTTGTAAAACAAGACCTTCGTTACTATACAGAATCGCATTTCATCATCAGTGCCACTGTTTAGAGTACACATCACAACATGAATGGAGTCAGTGCACAACATCAAACCTTCCCTTACACCAGTGAACATACAAATAACTGCCAAAATGGCCAGAGTTTCAAACTAGGCATGCAAAACTCATACAGCACAAAGTGTTTTGTGGAAACCAAAAATATATACAGGAAATATCATTAGAATAAGATCAAGTAGTAGTTGTGTTGATTTGTAAATATTGATTAATTATTGCAATGAAAACTTCTAAAACAATATATTCATCTTGTTATAATAAAAGATATGGCAACCACTATTTAACAAAAACGAGACAGTCTATAGACTTATTCTACCAATGTCAAACAGTTTTCCTCTCCCACAGACATGCAGTAGATTGACTGATGACCATCCCAATTATCCACAAATGAATATATGAGTAAGTGAGTGACTGACTGTGTTTGCTTGTTCTGAGGCAGACCCATACCCTGTCTAGAATGAGCTTTAAAGTCTTGCAGCCACTGGTTGCAGAGATAAGATCCAGCACTCCTATGAGCTTGTACAGGATGAAACAGTTTATGGAAAAATTAACAGCTGGCTGGAACTTATCATGCAATATCACTGGGTAAATTTTGTGTTATTTCAAAATAGAATAAAGCTTGTTCTGTGATAAAATGCTTAGTTTCTCCTCAAACATATTAACAAACAGTACTTACTGTGTGGGGCATTATTCATTTCTCTGTGTACTGATGAAATTAGTAGTGAGAAAATTTACAGTGGTCTCATGTTAACCAGCAAGTTCTTGAATACTGTAGCAAGTTAAAGGTATGGTGTAGTTACCTAAATTTCTGTTCATCTGTTATTCATTTTAACATCAAATTAATTTTGTGCTTTTAATAAACATTTCATACAATCTGCTACATCCCTGCTCCACTGTGACACATAGTCTACTCAGTATACTAACACTCATTCATAATGCACTTTCAAACTATACACTGTATTCATTTCTCAAGTGAAAAATGCGTTCTTCAAGTTAAAAAGTAAATCACACACTCCAGACAACATATCACCAGAATTCATTATGTACAACAACTTCAGTAATTGCCTACCCAGCGCCAATCTTCAATTAATAGGTATATTAAAGCAGAAATAGTCTTACTTCATTCCATGACACACTATCTAGTAACATCTACAGACCAACAGCAACACTACCTGTCTTCTAAAAGTCCTGTAAGGATGTGGTCATAAAAAAAATGCTTTGACACCTACACAAATACAAACTTTTTTCCAATACACAACACAGCAACTGCCTCAATCATAGTCCTGAATCTGCTTTATTGGCTTTTCTATAGATGAAATTAAAAAAGACGGAATCCAAGGGTTACACATAGCTTCACTATTCCTATACTTATAAAAGCCCTTGACGCAATGACATACTCCTTACTATTTAAGAGCTTAAAGAAGGTCAGCATGCATAAATATAGAGGTCACCTCTCAAAACTCGGTCAGATGACAAAATACATCCTCTATAGAAAAAAGTACAGTTGTGCAAGAACTTACCATAACAGTAGATGTCTTAGTAATCACTGTTGCAGTATTCTAAACTGTTGGGTTATCTCTGCAAATACTATGACTTCCAGACAGGTTACCAAAGCCAAAACCTTCCATAGAACCATAAGTCCAACATATGACCTAAGCCACCAGACATAAGGGTACATAAGCAGATGTATGAGAATAAATCCTCAGACTATCTCCAAGCTAGCAAGCCTGAAGAGGCCTGGGAGACAAATTAAACTGGTCAGCTGATAGGGGAGAGGCAGAAGGACAGTGATTCTGTTCGGTCCTTGAGGGGAAAAGGGAAAAGAATCAGAAAAGGTGGAAAGAAAAGAGGGAATGAATGTCCTTACTTAGATGACTGTTGTAGTATTCCAAACTGCTGGGTGATTCCCAAAGTTTAAGACAAAAGAAGAGTGGTAGGACACTGTATAAGAAAATTGTCCAGTAGACCCAGAAGGACTGACCTGGAGAAGGTAGTCCTGGATCTAAAACTGGCATCCACTCTAATGTTTTGTAAAGGTGTGTACAGAATACCAAGTAGCTGCTTCAAAAATTATTCTGGAATCATTCCCCTTGTGAAAGGCTACAGAAGAAGCTACTGTTCTGGTAGAATATGTCTCTGCTGGAGAGGTAAGGGGTATGCCATGCTGAGTGTAGCAAAAGGCAATGAAGTTTGAGATCCAGTTAACAACAGATTCTTTAGAAACTGGGTTCCCTAGTTGTGAATCCTGGAATGAGACAAATAATTGGTCCTATTTATGGATATCTTTTCTCTTATCTAAGCAAAATCTAAGTTGTCTATGTACATCAAGGGAACAAAGGATTCGCTCCCCCACCTCCATTTTTTGGGGGGGGTTAGGGAAGAAGATAGGTAGGTTAATGGCCTTGATGAAGGGAAATTAATTCACCACTTTGGGCATGACTGACGGACTGGCCCTTAACGACACCCTATCCTTGAGAAAAGTCTGGAAGAGAGAGACAGCCAAAGTAAAGAACTGAAAATGGGATAATATAGCAGAAAACCTCAAAAATTTCTAGCAAGCAGGATGGCTAGGGATGTGAAGATAGGCATACCTTGGGACAAGAGACACTACAATGGCCTGAGGTAGAATGAAAGGTAACAGTTTGCAGAGATAACATTTTGAAGGACAGCACCTGCAGAAAAGGTGCTGACAGTTGAGAGATCCAGAATTGGTCTCCAGTCACCTTCTTTTCTTGGTACAACTAATAGTCTGGAATAGAACCCTTTTCCAACGAAGTCAAAAAGAACTGGCTTTATTGTACCCTGCTGAATTAAGAGTTTGAATGATGGGATAGAGCTCCTGAATCTGTGTTGTAAGGACGTGGGGAATGTCCATGAAGGGGCAAAGTACCTATGCTGGTTAATGGAGAGGAGCCATTTGCCTGTTGTGATGAGTAACATGTTTTTTATTGATGAGGACAGGCTTTTGGAGAGGGGCAAGTAAGGACCGAGGGATGGGGAACACAGCAGCGGGTGCTTGCACAGACTTGCCTGGGTAGGAAGGCCTCCTAGGTTTGGAGTCCCTCTCAGGTTTTTCCTGAAATCTCTTCCTGGATAACTCCTTGGCCTTGCGAGAAAGCCTAGATTTCCTTTGAACAAAAGAACTGGGCCTGGCAGGATAATTGCTTTGGCATCTGGGAACCAGAGTAACAAAAATCTGTCTACAGTGCTTCATGAGTTTGTCCTGCTCCTGAAGTTGCTTGAAAAGGCTAGCAAATTCTGGACCAAACAAAAATTCCCTGTTTAAAGATGAATCTAACAGTTTTGGTTTAATATCTTCTGGCAGTGGCTGAGAATGTAAGCATGCAAGCCACCTGATCGCACAGCCTGTCACAGCTTCCCTGGAAGAAGCTTCTACTGCATCATAGCTACATTTAATGCTGTGCCTGATCACTTTGGAAACCTGTGCTACCAAGGAGAAGGCCTATTGCCTACTACCAGATTCCCCAGGCATAGACGAGGCCTTTGCTCAAGTTAGACAATATAGATGATAAATATTTGGTTATCCAGGTCTCATAGTTAAGGGCTCCAAAGGTCAGAATGGAAGATGTGAAGACTTTTTACCTAACTTGTCCATTGTCTTGCTGACAGGAATTTTAATTCCTCATGAGCCTTGTAAAATCAATCAGGTCTTCTAGGGGTGGAGGCTGGGAGTCTGGTGCAATGGAAGTGGATGCAAAGGCATCTAGGAAGGCCTCTATAACAGGTGATACAGGAAGAGGAGTGGGGGTCTCCACCTTCAGGAGGCTATAGTAACTTTGTTGATTGGTTTTCTCTTTTTCTTCAGTGCGATGTCCATTTTACTAATTGGGGAAGCTTTGACGACCAAACACGCTTCAATGATAGATCCTTGGATTTCTTCTCTAATGATAATCTGCAGAATTCCCTTTGGTCCATCTGAAATAATAATACAAGGTTCCTCCTTCCATCATTGGTAACTACAGTTACTTTGAATATGTGAACCTCAAATGCCATACCAGCCTCGGGTGGCATCACAGTAGCAAGAGTCTAAGTTGTTGTAGGGTGTACTGAAGGTTCTAAGACCTGAGAAGGTATGGCCATGTCTGACTGGGAAGCAATACTTTCAGACCTAGGCCTCTTAAATTTCTTCTGATGAATGGGTGGGACGTCACGTGTAGTGGTGTCTGCCATTTTCACTTAGGGAGGGTGCTTTAAATGCTGAGTTTCCAAATATGAGTTGAGTGATGAAAGCTGGTTTTCTAAGGTGCTTGGGATGAAAGACTGACAAATTGTACAATTTTTATTATCATGATCTGCCTCTAAGCAGAAAAGGCACTGGCAGTGGATATTCTTTTAGGGAATCTGCCTACCACAATCACATTTTCCTCTCCTAGCTGGCATCTAACACAGCAGCAAACAGCAATGGTTCTGAGAAAAAGAAAGGAAGGTTTCCCAACAGGGCATTTATCTGAACCAATGAAGGCCAAAGGTACCAACGACCACACATAGAACAGACCGACTGGTGCGAGAGACATGTTTGGACTGGTGGAGAGACAGTCTGAGGATTTACACCCATATGTACCCTTCTGCCCATGAGCTGAAGTCATACATCAGATGTATGGCTCTATGGAAGGTTTTGGTTTTGGTATGCCTGGTAGAAGTCAGTTATCTGGCCAAATAACCCAATAGTTTGGAATACTGCAACAGTGATCTAAGGAAGGACATCTAGTCACAGTAAGCATTTTTCATAGATCAGTCTATGGACCCCCAACTCTAACATGTTCATTAATGATACCAACAAAGCAATTAACAACTGCACAATACAATATTTTGATGACACCACACTAATATGTAAATCCTTCTCACTAGAATGTCTTCCGCAATATATCCATTAATCCTTTAATAGTCTAAAACACATTCTTAAAAAGCTTGCAGTTACTTCTAAATGCTAATAAAACTAAAGTGATGTACTTCACAGACTCAAAACTACCATCAGCAAACTGAAGCATCTCAATAACAGTGAATAACATAGCCATAAAACCCATGTCACAACCAAAACTATTTAGCATAATATTCAACAATAGTCAAAACTTTGACAAATGCATTAATTATATTACAGCAAAAACTAATCTGAAATTGAGAAGACTAAACTAAACACACACGAGACAATGTTCATCCCCTACTGTTACATAAGCTGTACTAATTTCATGAATAACATTAACAAAACTAGGGTTGCCACCTTTTAAAAGGGCCAATGTGGGACACTGGGGTGTGACCAGCATGACACTGGCCACACTCTCTACCATGACATCACCACAGGAGTGGTGAAGGAGACGCAGTTATGGGTACAACAGCTGGCTGGCTGCTGGAGTGGATAGCTAACTGGCTGGTTGGCTGCTGGAGTGACTAGCTGCCTGGCTGGCTGCTGGAGTGGCTAGCTAGCTGGCTGGCTGCTGGTCTGGCTAGCTGTTTGGATGAATTAATGGCTAGATGGATGGATGGATGGCTCTGTAGCTGTCTGGATCTACCTGTAGCTGGCTGGCTAGCTTGCTTGCTGGCTTGGCTGTTAGAAGGGAAAAAAAAAGACAAATCTCAGTCTTAATTTAATGAGCAGCTGTAGAAGCACTAAAGAAAAAACGCTCTATAGCCACAATCTTTGTAGGGCTCTTCCTGCCCCAATCCCCACCCCCTTCAAGAACTGCAGCCAATTGCTGCACAATTTAAATCACCCAGACCTAACGGAATAGCTCTGCCTGCAGGTCTGGGTTGGTGATGTAGCTGAATCACTGTGGAAAAGCTGGAAGTAATTGCAGCTTTTTCACGGCAATTCAGTGTGATCGAAAAGTGGGATTTCAAGTCCCACTGCTTTGCACAGAGGGCAACAGGATAAGGCAGCAGGAGTGTCCTGCTGATAATGGGATGGGTGGCAACGGTAAACAAAACAGAAATAACTAAAGAGAAAAAATATTACAACATAGGTAAATTTGTTGCAAGCATATCCAATTAAACCACTGCCATGCTCTGCGCAAACTAGGAAGGTTAGAACTCCACTTGCTCTGCGCAAACTAGGAAGGTTAGAAATCCAAACAACTTCACTATAAACAAACTCACACAAATTAGGAAGGCAAGAAATAGAGAATACCTTCACTGTAAACAAACTGAAACTTGCAAATAATCTACTAAATGGAAATGAAAGATATCTAGCCCTATAAACATTACAAGACCAATGTAACTTTGTAAGTGTCCTCTCAAATGCCTAAATCAACAACAAATACTTGCAACAAAATCTCTAAATCACAACAGAGAAATCTTATTTTCGCAAACAGCAAAATACTAGAATTCCCAAGGAAATCCATACCATTTCAAGACGATTTTAGCAGCAAATTAATGTAACTAGGCTTCACTTCACAGGCCATCCCTCCTCAGTCCTTGGTCCTAAACTGTGGGAATCTCTCCACTTTTTTCTTAAAGATAATTTTTCTTACTCAATTAAAAGCACATTTCAAGACTCCAGGAAAATGAACTGCTAACTCACTGGTTATATAACTTAGCCACTTCATACCCTTTTTCCATCCTCTAACCTTGCCCTGACTCTATTTTTGATTGTGACTCTTCAATACATACCAAGTCTGATCTGCGTACAATGTATGTATATATTGTTTCATCAGTAAATGTGTATATAGTGTCATTTATCTATTGCATATTTGCATTTATACCCTCAAGCTGACTATATGATATGTATATCTTACATATTCTCATTCACTCTGTGTACAATGTCATGTATCTATCATGTTTACCCCAGGCTGAGACTGAAATATGTCCAATGGGATCAGTACTCTATCCCGATTAATGTGTGTGTGTGTGTGTGTGTGTGTGTGTGTGTGTGTGTGTGTGTATATATATATATATATATATATATATATATATATATATATATATGGACCAGTGTCATTTCACTGAAAATCCATTTCACTGAAAATTTCTGACAAAGGGTCCAAATAACCGAAAATAGTACTGATAGTGTATCTGCCCTTCTCCCCACTGTAGTGCAATCTTGGACTGAGAATATTAAAGTTGAGGGCATGTGGGGGCATAGCCCCCCCCCACCCAGTGCAGTTTAATATTGTCTAGTATTGTTTTTATAGGTTCATAGGTTCATATGTAGGTACTAGGCTATCGGTCCTAGGGCCTATACAAGCCCAGCCAAAAAGGTGCCCTGGCTTTTGCCACCCAAGAAAATTATTTTCCTGTGCCACTGTCGAGCAGAGCCACAGAAGTGATCCCCGGGGTGAATTTCATATTTCCCATCCAGTCATCAAGATTTTTCTTGAACAGGACTAATGAGGAGCTTTGTTTGATATAGACAGGTAGTTTATTCCAGAGTATGGGAAGTCTCTGGGACAGGAATCTATCCCTCCGGCATATTCTGTTTATTGTGGTGACAAGGTTTAGGTCTCTAGAGCATGTAGCTCGGAGGGATTGGGACTTCTTTAAGTGAAGCATGTCCAACAGCTCTGGGTTTGACATAGCTTTGTATGTTAGGCAGAGATCACCTCTGAGTAGGCGGTATGCGACGGAGTAAAGCTGGAGTTTTTTGAGATGGCGTTGTACTCAATAATGGGTCTAATGAGGGATGAATAGAGGGGAACAATGACCTCAGTTTTTCTGGATGAGAAACCTTTTGTGATGAGGTGTGCCAAGTAGAAGAATTTCCTGACTATTGTGGTGATGTGATTATCAAAGGAGAGACTACTGTCCACCTGTGTCCCAAGGTCTCATCACACTTTTGGTGTAAAGTAGACTACCACCTATGTTGTAGAATTTTTACCAAAGGGGATGACAATGCACTTTTTGGCATTGAGCTTGAGGCCATGGCTTTGACACCAGGCATCTGTCTCAGTGAGGCCCTTTTGTAGGATGTCCACATCGTTAGGAGTTTCAATTATGGCTCCTTGTTTGCAGTCATCTGCAAACTTCGTTAGCCAAAGACCTTCTGTATTAGCCTGTACTTCAGAGAAGTAGATACGAAACAGGAGAGGACCCAGGACTGAACCCTCTGGTACTCCACTTGTCACTGGTCTGAAGTCGGATTTGGAGTCTGCTACTTTCAAAGTGCGGGTTCTGTCAGTGAGCCAGTTGGTAACCCATCCTGTGACACAGGGATTTATACCTAGTTTAGTGAGTTTATCTATAATTCCAGAGTGGGGGATGGTGTCGAAAGCCTTGGCAAGATCTAGATAGGCTGTGTGAACCACCTTACCCTCGTCTACGGCTTTGGTGACTGCTTCAAAGAAGTCTATCAGGTTTAGGAGACATGATCTGCCTTTTACAAACCCAAACTGGGTGGGGTCCAGAGTTTGGAGATTATCAATGTCTTTGTTTATAAGTTCCATGATGATACATTCCATGACCTTGCAGACCAGGCTCGTCAGGCTAATGGGGCAGTAGTTCCCGGGGTCCATGGTGGCTCCCCCCTTGTGGAGTGGGATAACCTTCACTGTGCGCCATTCAGCAGGCACAAAGCCTGAGGTGAGGCTATGATTGAACATGGTACTTAGGTGGGTGCCAGTTCATTCTGTAGTTCATGTAGAACGCAGCCTGGGATGTTGTCTGGTCCCATGGATGCTGTGTTCTTGGCTTTGGAGAGTGTGATTTTTACCTGTGCAGCCATGATTACAGGAACTTTGCATTCTTCTGGTATAGAGATGGGCTCTTTAGGGGATGGGGAGGTAAAGTTAGCACTGAACCTATCTGACAGGATGTTGGCAATATCAGTTGGGTCTGTATATTTAGTGCCATTGCGCTGTAACGCAGAGCAGATCTGAGTGTTGCCATTGAGATTCTTGACATAGAATGCTTTATGGTTGTCTTTAGATTCAGTGGTGATTTTGTTTTTGTAACTAGCTTTGGAGGATTTTATCAGGGATCGCAGCTTCTTACTGAGGCTGACCAGGTTTCTTCCTTCTGTTGTACAGTTTGTTTATGCCAGGGGACCACCAGATTGGCTTCTTTTTTTTTGAGGATAGTGTCTTGGTTCTGTTTGGGATAGCACGATCCATGCATTCGTTTAAGTGCTTATAAAGTGAAATTGTGTAGGATTCAGTAGTCATAACTGTATTGTCCATCTGCATATTGAGCAGTCCCTATTAAAAGGGTAAGTAAGTAGTTTATAACCTGAGTAGGTGAGGGGGCTATGCCCCCACACACCCCTTACTTTAATATTCTCACTCTAAGATCGCACTACAGTGGGGGAAAAGGGCAGATACACTGTCAGTACTATTTTCGGTGAAATGGATTTTTGGCCATTTGGACCCACTGTCAGTAATTTTCGGTGAAATGGATTTTTGACGAAATGTCATAGACCCATATATAGATAGATAGATAGATAGATAGATAGATAGATAGATAGATATACTGACACACACACACACACACACATATATATATATATATATATATATATATATATATATATATACATAAATATATATTTTAGGGTCTACTTCAAATACGAAAGACCGATTATCCAAAGAATATATCGCTGAGTCAAGATCACTGAATCTTCAGTTTAACGAACGAGTACATTGCCGAAACATTTCCCACGGTAAGTAACCAGTTGGCCAACATGGAGAAATTTGTCCTTTTCTCCACTGTAATGGGATCCCAAAGTTGGTATATTTAGTTGAGGGGTGGGTTGGACATAGTGCATTGCATTTTTCTTCACATGATGGTCAAATGGTTACTTACCTTGGAAAAAGTTTTGGCAATGTCCTCATTCATTAAACTGAAGTTTTGGTGATCTTGTTTCAGTGATGTCTTTGGATAAGTGATCTTTTGTTTACTTGAAGTAGACCCATACATACACACACACATATATAGACCTCTTACAGATCTCCGCTATAAACTTTGAGATGTCACTTTATGACACCATATAGATATGCCACTATTTTACACAGTGCAACATATATGTTAATCTCAGCACACCCATTTAACATAGCAGTCTTTCATGTAATATGCTATTGTATTCTTAATTCTCTTCCTTTTCTCCTTTGCTTCACATTACCCACCTATGTTTGTAACAGTCAAACCTTTGTACTCTACACTTTACCACTGCACTTTACTTGTTAGTTAATCCCTAACAATAACCACTTTTTCTACACCTCTTTATCATATTTTACAGCTCTTCACATTTCCTATTCATTCCACTAGGAATCTCTCTAAACAGATTAATATTAATTAGTACTTTACAATCCCCTATACATTCTGTTTAATAACGCTGTATCTTGTTAGAAGTCAAGTTTAGTGTTTGTAAATAGCATCTCTTATTTTACTAGGTGATATAACAAGGTGTGTTTTTGTGTGTGATACTTATGTCTTACCATTGCTATCAAGCTTACTGTTTACAGGTAGGTGCTCTTTTTTATTTCCTTTTTTTTTATTACACAGAATGCTGCTGTTTTGCTTTTATGTGTAATACTTGGGAGACTTTCTACCCAGGTTTCAAATGAAAAGGGGCACTGTTTTAGGGTTGCCACCTTTTCAAATGGCCAAAGTGGGACATTTTCGGTACAAACATCAGATTTTACAGGCCGACACATACCCACGGTCAGTACAAAGGATAGAATGTAACTTTTTTGCCTAAATAAAAGCTTATTCTTGTAGCATTTTAGTTGCTTATTATGTTTCTTATAACATTTAGGTATTTTAGATACAGAATAACTGCTTTATGCAACTATTACATAAAATATAGGAAATAATTTTGTCCTAAAAATCTCAGAACATTTGCAATTTTTAAAATTTTTTGTCAGGACAAACTGCCCAAAGAGGGACTGTCCCTCACAAAGTTGGACAGGTGGTAACCCTATACTGTTTGCCCAGTTGGACTTTACCAGTAAACAAATGCAATCAACAATTAAATAAATATAGGATACAACTACCTTAACAATTTAATACTAATAGCCTATCAGTAAAATGAGCAGTCACAAAGAGAAAGGTGACATAAACATTATTACTGAACATACAGTTAGGACTACAGATGAATGTGACGTTCTTTTTAAACTAAACATATGTGGTAATTTTTAGGAGTCCTTAATGCAATAAGGAAAATCACACTGCATAGACAAGAGACCATATTCTAAAAGACTTACCTTCAGTGAGTTACTCTGGTGTAATGCTGCTTTGTAGATAATCATTGCACCAAAGTCAGTCACTTAAACTGACAAAGTTATTTAGACTCTGAGAGAAGGTAACCATCTCCTACTTGCTGAATACGGGAAACCTGAATGCAAAACTAGAAAAAGAAAACTTTTTGAAAGAAAGCGCTACCTTCACAAAAAAAGACAATTTCTGTTTCCTGTAAGGAGGGGAAAGAACCGCCCCCAACCATCTGCACACTCAATATACAATCAACTCCAGGTCTGCTGCACCTTGCAAGGGGTAAATCCCTTTACAGCAATGGTTTCAATGAAGAATAGACAAGTGCCACCAAATTTCCAGTATGCAGTCATGCACAGACAATTTGCTGAGAATTAGCTTTACTACTGTGCATGTAACGAAACCAAATCATAAATGTGCATTTCATAGCAACAATGTGCACCTGTTTTCAGTTCATTTGGTACCCTTTAAAGTGTGGAATCCATGCATGTTGTGCCAAACTGTAGTTGTGAGGTAAGCTACAGCTCAATATTAATGTGCACAGAGATGGGCAAAGGCTCACTACATCAAGTGGTCAATATTATATATAAAATAATATGAATCAAGGTGAAGTACAGCTGTGTAAACTCTTACCGTAATAGTACATGTCCTTCTCTTCACAGCTGCAGTATTCCTTACATTAGGAATCACTTGCCAAGGGTAGCCCCATGTCCAGCCAGTATACCAAAGCCTTAGGTCATAATAAGGACATTGTATGTCACATGTATGCTCCCAGCACACAGCATAGGGTATAAAGGTGATGTACAGACATACCTTCCTCAGAAATGAAAAGCTCCAGGGGGAACAACAGTCCAAAGAGTAAGAGAGCAACATGTGCACCCAAAAGGGGAAAGAAGAAGGGGGAGTAAATACTGCAACAGTGAAAAGGACAACTACTGTTATGGTAAGACTTTACAAAACTGTACTATGTCCTTCCAAATCACTGTTGCAGTATTCCTTACATTAGGGAGAATAGAATAGTTCAGGAGGAAGAGGAAGGTCCAGCACAACCCTCAAGAAAATCATGCAGGATAGCACTGGCAAACATGGCTCTAGCCCTGAAAACCACTTCCACCTTACAGTGCCTTGTAAAAGTATGCACACAAGTCCAAGTAGCTGTCTCAAGGATAGTGTTTGCATCTAGTTCCTTGAAAAAAGCACCAGAAGAAGCCACAGCCCTGGTAGAATGAGCCTTAACAAAAGAAGAAAGGCTTTTCACATGAAAAGTGTAACAATAGGGAATGGCCTTAGATATCCAGGAAGAAATAGTTTGCTTAGGATGAAAAGAAACAAAAAGTTGCACATGTCTTTAGTCTTATCTAAATAATATCAGAGTTGTCTATACAAATCTAAGATGTGAAGAACCTTCTCACTAGCAGACTGCAGAGAAGGGAAAAAGTGGGTAAGTGAATAGATTGATTAAGAGGCAACTCATTAACCACCTTGGACATAAAAGAAGGATCAGTATGAAAAGCCACCCTGTCCCTATGAAAAAACTAAAAAGGAGGAACAGCCATAAAGGCCTGAAGCTCAGACGCCCTTCAAGCTGAAGTAAGGGCCAAAAGAAGAACAGTCTTCCAAGTATGAAGTTGAAGCTGTGGCTCAAAGGGATCCTGATTCAATTTTTCAAGAACAAAATTAAGGAACCAGTAAGGAGGAAAAGGCTTTCTGGGAAGCCTAATATGAAGGATGCCTTTAAGGAAATGTTTGACCTCAAATCTAGAAGTCACAGGCAGACACAAGCAGAAATAGCTGATGGGGGGCTTTAACTGAAGAGTATGCCAACCCAGCATTGAGCAATTCACACACATAAGAGAGAACCAAAGGAACTTCTCCAGAAAGGGGATCCAGTTTACAAGCAAGACACCAAACAGAAAATCTCTTCCATTTTGACAAATAAGATTTCCTGACGGTGAGTTTCTTGGACTCCTGCAGAACTCAAAGCACATCCACAGAAAAAAAAGTACCTAAAAGGGATCAAAACCTTATCACCCACAATGTCAGCTGAAGAGAGGACAAGTGGGGATGAATGACTGACCCCTTGTCTTGTGTGAGTAGGTCCATCCTGTGTGGTAACTTGTGATAATTGCCCCTGGCAAAATGCAGAAGAAGAGGGAACCAATGCTGTTTGGGCCAAAAGGGAGTCACCAAAAAGATTTTGAAAGAATCTTATTCTATCTTCAACAGGACCGTCAGTATGAGGAAGGGGAGGGAAGGAATAAAGAAACATCCCTTTGCAAGAGAAAGATAGGGCATCCACCTTCCAAGCCAGAGGACATGGCAAATAGTTGTCTGTTCAGAGAGGAGGCAAAAAGATCTACCTGAAGAGTACTCCACTGGTGGACAATGTTCAAAAACACATCTCTGTGAAGCATCCACTCGTGAGTCTGTGTTATGGCCCTGCTCAGAGAGCCTGTGACAGTTTTCTGATCTGAAGGACTATAAACAGCCTGAAGAGTCACTTGAAGCTAGACAGCCATATCCTAAACTGAACAGCTAGTCTGCACAAGTGGTAAGTCCATATTCTCCCTTGCTTGTTGATGTATCACATCACTGCAGTATTGTCTGTAAAATATTTCATTGTCAAGAGGAGCATCCATCAGCTTGGTCTTAATATCATCAGGCACAGGCTGAAGGCAAAACTAGGAATATATCCTCAACAGAGGACCAAAGGTAGCAGCTCTAGAAGAGGCATCAGCTGTGTCATAACTACATTTAATGGAAGGCAAGCTATTTGCGAGGAGGACACCAACAAAGAGAGGGACAAAGCCTTCCCCTCAGAATGACGAAGGTCTGAAACAACTTGAAAAGCCTGAAAGAGAAGAGCCAAAACATACCTGGTCATACATGTATGGTAATTTACACCCCTAAATGCTAGATCAGCAGCATTGTACACCTTCTTACCTAATCTTTCCATGGTTCTGCAGTCCTTGTGACAGGGAAGCAGCTTAGTAGAATAAAAGCTTATAGGGCTTATCAGAAGAAACAGAAATAACAGAAGGGTCAGCAGAGGGACGCTTGTAAAGAAATTTACAATCATCAGGTACCTTATAAAATTATCAGGCTTCTTAGGAGCAGGAGACAGGGAATTAGGAGCATGAGAAGCTGTTATGTCTAACATGGCAGCAAGAACAGAAGGAACAGCAGAGGACTTAGAAGACTCCATGTGAAGGAGGTCATAATACCTCTTCTGAACATCAGAAACCTGGGTACAATCCCATGTGAAAATCTTCATCATACAGGAAACAGTATCTCGAAAGAAAATCTACTCAAAAGGAGAATTCAGACTGAGTCCTTTTCCTCAGAACCATAATTCAAGGAAAAGGGAATCTGGAGGAATAGGCCAAAGATTCTTCATCACAATCTACTTCCTCATCATAAGAATCCTGCTCCCTAGGACTCTTAAGGTAGTAGAAGACCAAGGGGAGGAAGGAAAAGAAACTCCCTGAGGGGGCTTCAAAACATAACAGCATTACACAGACCCTGTCTGAAATACTGCCATTCATTCTGAGGATCCTTAGGAACAGGGGAAATATGCTTAGTCTTCTCCCTTCTTTGTCAAATTCAAATGCTCATTTCTTTCCAGATGGGTCACCTATAGCACAACTATTTGCACTCAGCATTTTTTAAATACAGTTCACTACTCTTTTTTTGTATATACAAGAGACCATTCATACTCAAAGATAACATGGAAAGCTATTATAAGAAGTTATTATTCCCAACTGTTATGTATGAACAGCCTTTTTAAAAATGTCTGGTTTCAGCTTTTGCATTACATGCATACACCAATGTTTGCAGGTTGGTTGATCTTTTATACAGTTGTTTCTTGTCATATTCATTTGAACCTGTGTCACATCTTAGAAGACTTTTAATGAAACCCTTAAACAAACAAACATACACAGACACACAGTTTGCTATCATAACATTGAAGTGGATTCAGTCGAATCCACTTTGCACAAAGTCCGGAGGTAGAATGGTGACAATGTCGAACTCCGATATTGTCGATGTACAAATCTCGACCCGTGTTAACGCTTGTTCCTATGTCGAATTCAGGATGTAATTCGACAATATTGGAATTTGGCATTGTGACTTTTTGCAGACCTGGGTCAATGATATGATCATTTGACAGAGTCCGCATCAATATTATGATAGTAAACCCACACACACACACACACACACACACACACACACACACACACACACACACACACACACACACACACACACACACAACACACCCGTAACATATTAACTTAATACAAACACACAAAACTATGCACATCTTCAAATAATGAACTGTAACCCTCTTGAAAGAAACAAATGTCCCAGACTGGCAGCTGCATTCACAGGTTTGACCTGACCTACACTGAAGGTTATACATGAAAACACATGGTACAGATTGTGTTCCTACTTACACTACATGCTATCTGAGTTTGTCTCATCTTTATTTCTCTCCTAAATGTAGAAAACAACTAGGATACTTTCAATAAACATTTTTTTAGCGACTGTAAGAAAAAAGTATTCTGTTTGTACTGCCCTTATCAGCTTGTCTCCATAGAAACATGAGAACTAGATACACAGTTGCTTTCAGATTAAAGCTTCTTAAATTGCACTGTGAACATTTATTTGCTGAAGGAAAACTTTTTATTACATTCAGTGTTGTTTTATTTACTTGACTCACTTTAAAACCTGTTGTTAGATCAAGCCAGGGGTCTTAATCTAATCATTCCCAATGCAAAAGTAAGAAAAAACATAGCAATTTTACTTATATCATGTTCTTTTGTCCAGGCTTTCTTCTGTTTTTACATTAAGTATCCCTATTACACACAAAAATATCTGAACAAGTGCATATTATGTTTTATAAAAATACAGTTTAAAATAAAACATTTGTACTTACAGTTACCTGTTTCCTTCCTTTTCCCCTTGCCTTAATGTTTTTCCAAACATTAATGACACAAACTACTGCATATGCCTTGGAGTCCCTACATGTTTAACAAAGTAAAAAAAGTCCAATATTTCCATGTTTGCTTGCTCTGCCATAATTCACAAATGTGATTGATGCTTTGTAATCTCACATTTATTCATTAACCTCTGAACTGTATTTGTTCCTGTAGTTCTTATTCTCCCAACTCTAGTCTATCCTATTTTCCCAGCCTTTTGTTATTTGAGTTGATATACTCCTTCAGTGTTTCATTTATTCTACTCAGCTCTAAGGACATTTGACTTTTTTTTTTTTGCTCTAGATTACTGGAAGTCAAATCTTGAAACAAAGCTGGAGCTCAAACTGATTTTTGCTGAACAGCTGCAGGATTATTCCCAATCTTTGTCTTATGTTCACTTTTTCAAGTCAATTTTCTTTCAGGATTGCCAAAGTTCTTCTTTGCTGGCATCCCGGCAGTGCACTTACAAGCCAGTAATGGAAATTTACCCAAAAAGATAAATTCACTGGCTCTGTTTTTTAAGTTTCTCTTTTCACACTGGGTGTGCTGAAATTAAGCTGTTACTCAGTGTGCAGCCATCCTGGAAGTCAAAATGGAAGACATTTTAAACAGCTATTCAGATGAGCTAATAAAACTTTAAAAATCAGAGGCTGAAGTGAAGAAAAGGCTGGCTGAAGATGAGACTGCTTAAGAAGAGATGTTTCAAAAAACTTGTAGAATTAGAAGACAGAGCATGTTGGGATAATCTGTGATTTTCTGCTGTATCATAGAAACTAGAAGGAACAGAATGATTTAACTTTATGATGACACAAAAAAGTAACTGGATTGGTATTCCACAGCAGGAACTGTTAAATGAAAGGGCAGACTGTGTGTATACTCCAAATATGGCCATAAGAAAGCAGCCAAGATCTTTATGAGTAAAGATAAAAGCCTATCAGCTGAAAGAGTTGCTCCTGGTAAAACTGTGGCAAAAGGGCAAAGTATTAAACATCAGAGACAGTAGAGTGTTTGTGAAAAATGATTATTCACTGTGCACCAGACAGAAGAGAGACTTTACCAGTAAAACTTTTTCCACTGTTCCAAATAAAAATGTTTGACAGACAGAAAAACACAGAGCCAGTCAGAAGAATTGGGAGCACCATGGAATTGAACCATGATCTGGAGTTGAGAGAGGGAGATGAACAGGAAGAAGACCAGCAATGCAGAAATTAGTGAATAAATGTGAGACTGCAAAGCATCAATCATATCTGTGAAATACAACTGGATAAGAATAAAAGGAAAGCGTGGACTTCTGTTGACTTTGTTAAACTCGTGAGGAATTGAAAGGTATTTGCTGCACTTCATGTCATTAATGTCTGGAAGGAGTTTGAGGGGAGGGGAGGAAGAAGGAAAAAGGTAACTAAGTAAAAAATGTCTTTTATTAACATTATTTCTATGAAACATTACAATAAAATATGTAAAAAAGAGTGGAAAAGATAGGCAAAAGCATGTTTAGGTTAATAGGCTGTAATCTTGTGTTGTTAAGGTGGGAGATGGGGTCTAAAAAGTACAGTTGTGTACACTTACCATAAATGTAGATGTTCAAGTGCATTCACTGTTGCAGTCATCACATCTGGGTTATCCCTGCCAGGGTAGCCGTCAGCCGACTCGAATACCAGAGGCTTAGTATTTCTGCGTCAGTTGCTGTCGCTTCAGGACTGGTGGCAGGTCATCAGTAGTATAAAGTAAGGCAGCCAACGCCATTACATCAGTTTTTCTTGCCCTAACCTGTCAGGAGCCCCAAAGTGGGAGCCAGGTTCTGGTGGAAGAACCCCACCAGTAGAAAGTAAATACCAATATGTCCCTTGTGAGGAAAGAGAAGAAAGAAGAGGGGGGTGGAGGCAGGGAAACCCGGACTGCAACAGTGAATACACTCGAAGATTACATTTATGGTAAGTGTACACAACTGTTCTATGTTCTTCATGTTTCATTGTTGCAGTCATCACATTTGGGTTGATTCCCAAAGCTGAAGAAAAGGGTGGAGGCAGTCAAGGAAACTAGGGGCTGGCTAGGATACCCTGCAAGACTGCAGAGGCAAACCCTGCCCTGGATTTGGAGAAGATAGGCAGATGGTAATGTTTGGTAAAGGTGTAAACAGATGTCCAGGTGGAGGCTTTCTGCTTTGTTTGTAGCAGAAATGGATGCAGTGTGCTATCCATTTGGAGATGTTTTTTTGGAGATGGTTTTGCCCTCTGCCCCTGCAGCAAAGTTAACCAGCAATTGATCAGACTTTCTGAAGGATTTAGACCTGTCTAGATAGAATCTGAGCTGTCTGTGCACATCTAGAGAGTGCAGGATCCTTTCCTCCTTGTTCTGTGGGTTAGGGAAAAAGGTGAGCAAATGAATGGACACCACCTTGGGCATAAAAGATGGGTTAGTCCTGAGGGATACTCTGTCAGCATGGAAGATTATGAAGGGTTCCACAGCCACGAGTGCTTGCAGCTCGGAGACCCTTCTGGCTGAAGTGATGGACAGAAGGAAAGCCGTCTTCCAGGAGAGAAATTCTTGCTCTGCTGAAGAGGCAGGTTCGAAGGGGGGGATGAGCTTTTCCAACACAAAGTTAACGTCTCAAGCTGGGGTTGGTGCTCTTCTGGATGTCCTGAAGTTGCTAGCCCCTCTTAGGAACTGCTTAATCAGAGGGTGTGAGAAAAGGGGCTACTTAGTGGGAAAATGAGCAGAGATAGCAGAGGCATGAATTTTAATAGAGGAAAAGGAGAGTCCACTGTGTAGCAGGTCAGCTAAGTAATCCAAGATGAGAGAGAGGGAGGGCTCTGCTGTACTGGCTCCCTTAGCCTGAATCCTGGTGCATAACCTTTTCCATTTGTCAGCATAAGACTTCCTAGTGATAGGGTATCTGGCCTCACTTATAACATCTAGAACCTGTTTGCTGAGGTTGGCAGATTGATGGGGGGTTAGGGAATAAGCCAATCTGCCAAATTGAGTGCCTGCAATTGGGGATGCATTAATTCCCCTTCCCTCTGGGTCAGGAGGTTTGGAATCTGAGGGAGATGCCAAGGTGGCAGAGGGGACAGGCTATGCAGCAAGGGGTACCAGTGCTGGTGAGGCCAGTCTGGAGCTTTAATAATTGTCCTTGGTTTTTCCTCCTTTATTTTGAGCAGTACCCTGGGGATGAGAGGTAGTGGAGGAAAGGCACAGACCGATAGATTGACCCAGGGGAAGGACAAGACATCCACTTTCCAAGCCATGCAGTGATGCTCCCTGGTGCAGAACTTGCTGAGCTGATGGTTGGTGTGGGAGGGGGTGCCTCATTTCTGAGTTATTAAGGCAAAGGTTCTTCTGTTGAGCTGACAATCGTGTGGGTCCAGAAAATTTCTGCTTAAATGGTCCGCCAGAGAGTTGAGAGAACCCGGTAGGAATTGTGCTAACAGGTGGAGTTGCATGGCAGAGGCTGTGTATCAAAGGGTCATGGCCAGCCTGCACAGAGGGTAGGACTGAGTCCCTCCCTGCTTGTTGATATACCACATCACAGTTGTTTGTTTTGATCAGGAGAGCCCCTGGGGAGAGAAGGGGGCTTGAAAGCTATCAAGGCGTGCTGAAGAGATATCATCTGTTTTTGGTTGATGTGCAGATGGATTTACTGTGGGCTACATTGGCCCTGTGTGCACCTGCCACCCAGGTGTGCACCCCAGGCATAATCTGATGCATCTGCGGTGAGGGTCTGGTCGGGGTGGGGTGGTGAGAAAGGTAGTCCTTTGTTGAGGGAGCATGCTTTTCCCCACCAAAGAAAATCTTTTCTGAGGCAAGGTATTATAGGTATAAGAGTCTCTAGGTCTTGACAGTGTTGACACCAAAGGCTGTTTAGGTACCACTGAAGTTTCCTCATATGCAGTCTGGCATATGGAAGGAGTAGAATGCAACATGCCATGAACCCCAGAGCTTGCAGGATTTTCTTTGCAGATAGTTGGGGTCTGGTGGCTAGTTGAGAGTAGTAGGCCATCAGGAAGGTTTGGTTTTCTGGAGTAAGGAATGCCATCTGGGATGCTGTGTTCAGGCTTGCTCCCAGGAATATAATCCTTTGGGTGGGTACCTGTTTGGATTTATTTTCGTTGATTGTGTACCCTAGGGAGGTTAGTAGGGACTTTACAAAGGCCAGGTCCTTAAGCAGCTTTTCCTGGATGTCTGCCTGAATTAGGCAATCATCTAAGTATGGGTAAATCTGGATATTCCTTTGTCTGCAAAAGGCAATGGCCGGAGCCAGACAATTTGTGAAAACTCTGGGAGCAGTAGATAAGCCAAAGGGACGCGCACATAACTGAAAGTGCTGAGATCCTGCCCTGAAATGGAGATATTTCCTGCATGATTCCCTGATAGGATTGTGGAGGCAGGCCTCCTTTAGGTCTAGGGTGGCTAGCCAAGCATCCTTGGAGAGCGTGGGTAGCAGCTGCTGGAGGGTGATCCTCATAAGCAGAGGGGTTGCATGCCTTCATACTCAGATGCATCAGAGTCATCGGACTCCTGTTCAGACAAAACTACAGGGGACAGATCTCTTTCTTTTGGAAGGGGTAGCTTGGCTTCCCCTGCTCAGCACGATAACGTCCTTCCATCATTTTAATCATTTGGCACTGAGGCAAGAAAGCAGGTGCCTGAGACTGAGTCGTCGGTTTCTTGGTTGTGGTTCGTAACCTGGGCCTAAGAAACCTGGTAGTTTTTGAAAGAACGGTAGTCGTGAAAGAAGTTGTTGGTTTGTGTCGAGAATCGGTAGTGCAAAGGACTTCCTCAGAAGCTGGTGCCTGTTCAGCATCTCTGGACCCATCCAAGGTAGAGATGACTGCAGGATCCTTAGTCAAAGAAGAATTTTGCGGCATACGGGACTCCGAAAGGGTCTCGGTAGTGGCTTGCGAATCCACAGAAGTGGGCATTAGGGGTTGCGAAAGTGCCCCACTGAGGACCGGAAAACTGACTACTAGCTTCACGGGAGCACCGTCGGTAGGTTTGGACCTGTGCGGTCTGTCTCTGTCTTTATCTTTACATTTTTTTAGGAAGATCTGCTGTTGGATGGCTTACCAAAGCCATATCAGAATTCGAGGACTGTAAGCAAAAATATCTAGCTACAATAAGGGCCCGACAACATATAGTTCTGGCGTTGAACAAAGCACAGAAGCGATAGCAGGGGACGTCGTGGTCTGGGCCTAAGCAAGTGACGCAGTAAGAATGAAAGTCTCGGTGTGGTATTTGCTTTCCACAGGCGAGACAATTGTTAACTTTTTCTGACATCGGTTAGTGCAAGAAAAAAGGATCCCCAATGGGGTACTTAGCTTTAGAAGATTTCAGCTTTAATTTGGAAGACTAAACTAAGGTAGTGGCCAACCGGCACTCATGAGAACTGCTTCTGCTTCGGGCTCCACGGCAAGAAAGACTGATGTAATGGCATCGGCTGCCTTACTTTATACTACTGATGACCTGACGTCAGTCCTGAAGCGACAGCAACCGATGCAGAAATACTACGCCTCTGCTATTCGGGCCGGCTGAGGGCTACCCTGGCAGGGATAACCCAAATGTGATGACTGCAACAGTGAAACACGAAGAACATCTACACAGATGATAACATATGTAGAGCTGTTAAGTCTCTGTGAAGTGTGTTCACTGCCAAGATGAGGCATGCAATCTGTACCAAAGAGACAGGCGAGGCTGATACTCATATGTATGGCTTAGCATCAATAAAAATCAAAGAAAATAAAAACAGTTTGCTTATTAGGATGCTTTAACTCTGAGTTTGATTGTTAGATCCACATCTGATGAAGTTTTAAAATGAAAACGCTACTTTTTAAGGAGAAGAACAGGCAATAACATGCATCTTAGCATGGATAACCTCAGTTTCGGGTTAAATTGGGCCTGTGATAACAGTGGTCTATTTGGCACAAATGTTCCTATTATAGGTTCATAGGTGGTTACTAGGCTATTGACCAAAAGGTCTTTATAAGCCTAGCCATGTGTACCCAATATAACACTAGAGAAACCCAATATAAATGATACTGCCTAAATTCAAGATCTTAGTTACCAACAACTGCTCATATTTAGGAGGGTCATAGGTGAAATCCCAGCAGGAATTTATGGTTTTCCATCCAGTCATCCAGGGTATGTTAAACAGGGTCATAGAGGGGCTCTGTTTGATGTGAATTGGTAACCTATTCCAGAGAAGTGGCAACCTCTGAGAGACATATCTGTCTCTCCAGCAGGTCCTATTTATGTCACAGGCCAGGTTAAGGTCCCTGGAGTGGGTGACACTTCTCCCATTTGACTTGCAAATGAGCAACATTTCCATTAGGTTTGGATCCAAGGTTGCTCTGTAGGCCAAGCACAAGTCTCCTGTAAGTAGTCCATATGTTATTGAATACAGTGACAATGACTTCAGTCCGTCAGTGTATGACATGTAAAACCAGTAAAGTGGTGTAAAGGTGCTTACCAAAAAAAAACAAATAAACCAAAAAATAAGCACCCTGGTAGTCAGTCTCCAGTCCTTTTATTGTATAATACAATAAATGGACTGGAGACTGACTACCAGGGTGTATGACATGTGCTGGAGTCCTTGAATTTTCTTGGTTAGAACTGTCTGATGTCTCTCAAATTGCTGCAGGTGCCTGGTAAGGTACATACCAAAGGGAGCACTGTACTTGATTACTGACCTGATAAGGGTCGAGTACAGAGGATTTATTACCTCTTTCATTCTTGAGGCAATGCCTTTGCTAATGAGGTGTGCAACGTAGAAGGCCTTCCTTACCACAGTAGACACATGGCGGTCAATTTAGGCTACAGTCAACTTGCATTCCCAAGTCTCTCACTACTGAGTTGTTACTTATTATTTATATGATAGTGAGCAGGGATATCATTTATACCAAAGTAGATGATAATGCATTTTTTTAGCATAGAGTTTTAGTTCATGGCTTTGGCACCAATCATTGGTTTGTATAAGTCCCTCTTAAAGTATAATGACATCGTCTGGGGATTCAATGACTGCACCTAATTTGTAGCTGTAAGCAAACTTAGTCAGCCACAGCTCCTCTGTTTTGGCCTGAACTTCTGAGAAGTACATTCCAAATAACAGGGGGCCCAGCATTGACCCCTGTGGAACCCATATGGTGACAGGTCTGCTGGTTGAAGTAAAGTCCCCAACTCTGACTGAATGCAATCTGTCCATGAGCCAGATAGCAACCCACCTGATGACATAAGGGCTGATATTCAACTAGGAGAGTTTATCAATGATTCCAGAATGTGGGATTGTGTCAAATACCTTGGTTAAGTCAAGGTAGGCTGCATGCACAGATTTGCCTTCGTCTGTGGCTCTGGTGATGTTTTTGAAGAAGTTCACTAGGTTTAGCAGGCATGACCTGCCTTTGACAAAACCAAATTGTGTCAGATGAAGGGTTCACTTATATCCTTATTTATAACCTGATTTATAAGGTTCATGATGATTCATTCCATGGCCTTACAGGTAAGTCTGGTTAAGCTTATGGGCCTATAATTCTCAGGGTCTGTTGCTGCATCCCATTTATGAAAAGGGATGACGGTTGCTGTTTTCCATTAAGCAGGGACAAAACCAGTACTCAGGCTGTGGTTGAAGGGAGTACCTAATGGAGTTAATAACACATTGGAACCTATGTCACATTTTAAAAGACTTTTTGTTTTAATAAAAACCTCCAAAAAAAAAAACAAACACACACCCAGAACAACTCATAACCTATTAACTTATTTCAAACACACACAAAACGCAACCAGGGATGCCATCTGGTCCCACAGAGGCTGTGCATTTGGCCTTGGAGAGAGCATTAATAACTTGTTCTTTGGAGATAAGCAAGGTGGGAAGATGTACAGGGAATGATTTGTGGAACGTTTGGATGGGAAGGGTGGAGACATTTTCGCCAAACCTGTCAGCTAACAGGTTAGCTATTTTCACAGGATCAGTGTGTATGATACCATCCACAGCTAGTTCAGCACATGTGTGAGTCCAACCTTTTAGGTTATGTATATAGCTGAAGAATGCTTTATGGTTATCCTTAGCTATGGTTGCTAAAGTTTTTTTTCAAAGTTGCCCTTAGAGGATTTTACAAGTTGTCTTATTTGCTTGTTCAAGCAGAGAAGGGTGTTCTTGCAATGCTGGGACCTCTCTTTTTTATTCTTAGACAGCAACGTCTTCCTCTTGGTGTATAACTTATTAATGCTAGATGTCCACCAAGAAGGGTTGTTTTTTCTTGAGGATCTTGTTTTGATCCTATCAGGTACAGCTGTGTCAGTACAAGTGTATAAGTGTTTGTACAGGGCAACAGGGCATTTGTGTATACCTTAGTATAGCTGTGAATACCATCTGTAGGAACAGGAGCTTGGATGTTATTTATGCCATTCCCTTAGGGGGCTATAATTAGCTTTGGTGACATTTTTTGCCTGATTTCACCTAAGAGGGGTTCATGTGTTACAGCTACTCCAAATGTGACTGATTTGTGATCAGATTTAACCAGTGAGGGTCCTATACTTCTAGTGATGCAACAGTCACCCATGTTGGTGAGTACCAGGTCAAGAATATTTGAGCCCCTTGTGGGGCTGCATACTAATTGTTCCAGGGCATTAATGTTAACAAAGTCCAGGAACCTTTGTGCAAGCATGTTGGTACTCATACAAGTTTCCCAGTCAATGGAAGGATATTTAAAATTGCCCATGACTAGAGTGTTTGGTTGTAATTTGACTCAAGTAGGTCCAAATAAACAGAGTGGGTATATCTTGGTTCATTGAAGGGGGCCTATAACTAACAATGATCTGAAGTGGGGTCTTACCCAGAGTTAGTTGAACTTGTTGTAACTTCATGGAGTTTTCCTGTCTAACCAGTCTAGAGGTGTATTTATCTTTGATGAAGATAGATACTACTCCTCTTTTGGTTCTCACATGTTCATTTTGCAGTCTGAAAGTGTGGATGCCACTGTAGCCTTGTAAGGCTGGGATACTGTCTGTAGCCCTGAACCAAGTTTTTGTGTTTGCACAGATGTCAACATCCTCCAGGGAGAAGAGTGCTTCCAGAGAGTGCAGTTTCTGATTTAAACTCCAAGTGTTTAGCAACATAAACCTTAATTTATTTATGTGTTGTGTACATTTCTCAGGTTAGTGAATTAGGAGCTTTAAACTTCATTATTTGAAGATGTACATAGTTATGTGTGTTTGTAATAAGTTAATAGGTTCTGGGTTGTTCTAGGTGTGTGTGTTTTTTTGTTTGTTTGTTTTGAAGGTTTTTATTAAAACAAAAAGTCTTGTAAAATATAACATAGGTTCCAATGTTCATGATAAGAAAAAACTGTATATATCACTAACCTGCCAAACATTAATGGGTGCATGTAACACAAAAGATGTGATCAGATATTTAAAAAAGCTGCCACATATAATAAATGGGAGTAAAAACTTCTTACCATGATGACACTTTCCATAATATTTTGGAATGTGAGTGGTGTTATAGGTACAGACAAAAAAGAAAGAATACTTAATTATGTTAAGAAATGCAGAGTACAAATAGCAATGCTGGAGGAGACGCATGTGGAAAGAACTGAGCATCTGAATCTGATAAAGAACAGATCTCAGGATGGATATTCTGCAGAAAATCAAGGACAAAGGAACTCAGGATTACTTATATTAATTGCTTGGGGATCTCCAGTAGACGAGGGAAACTAAGCTAATAATGGTAGCTTTGTGGTAATAAGTGGATACTGGCAAGGGATGAGGATCACACTGGCATGTATTTATTTATATTCCACATAAAAGTGTTATTTTGAACCTTATAATAATTTGGGGAGAAATAATCTGCTTTAAGCAGGAAATATTACTTATAGGTGAGGACTGGAATTTGATTTGCTACTAGGAAGATGTATAATGGGAAAAGGAAAAACAGAACAAATCAGGTTAGATTTCTGATGAAATGTATGAAAATATTTGGTATGAAATACATGAATTCAGTATCAGGAACTTGAGGAGAATTTACATATTGTTCCCCAAGCTACAATAACTGAGCTAGACTTGATAGAAATTATATTTCTGAGGAAGACATCCATTTAATTGAAAACTTTGATATACATCCAGTAACTATTTCAGATCATACAATAATTACTAAGATAAAAATGCAGGGTAATGAAGTGAAGATAAGACACTGATGCTTCCCCACCTACCTGTTAAAAAGAGAGGATTTTAAGGAATGTGAATTGGAAATTATCTGGGAGTTATCAGGGAAGACAGCAAGTAAGTAGGATAAAATGAAAGTTGGGTTTAAATACAGAGTACAAATAAAAAAAGCAGATCTGGTTAAGAAGTTATAAGTATTAATTAGAGGGGCTGACAAGGGTTAAAGTATTACAAAATAAGGGGAATTTCACAGCATGGGGGGTGCAATTGCAGAGTGTTAAAGAGAAAATAAGGGTATACCTGGATAACATGCATGAGTTTAGAAAGATTGCTGTTAAACAAATGTAGAGATATTTTGGAAATTTTATGAAAATTTGTATAAAGCAGAGAAGTAGGGAAATAAAAATGCACAAATGGAAATATTTAAGGAAGACTTAAATATGTTAAATATGTCAAAGTTAGAGGTAAGTGATGCTCAACAACTAATAGTTAAGATACGAAGAAATGAGCTAAAAATGGTGATGCATAACCAATCTACAGGAAGGTCTTCAGGAATAGATGGCATTACAGTGGAAGTTTGAAGGTTAGGAGGGAAGATAAAGATCTGGAAGTTTTTCTTTAACAGCATTTTAAAAGGAGAGAAGGCAACAACATCCTGGAAAAAAGCTGTGGTAGCTGCAATACCTAAAGATGGTAAAGAACCATCTGATCCAGCTTGCCATAGTCTCATTTCAATTCTAAATCGTGATTATAAAGTGATTATGTCTATAATGACTAAAAGAATAGCAAAGGTGATAGCAGAATTGATAGATATGGGCCAATGTGGTTTGTGTGTGTGGGTGGGGGGGCGGGGGTGGCAAACATTTCACTGCATTAATAGAACGGTGATGATCCCCAGGGAAGCTGGGATTTTATAAGCAGAGCAATGGAAAAAATCATTTGGGAGGGTTCCTTTCTAATAAGTCAGGTCTGAACAGAGAAACCAGACAGGGGTCTTTCCCCTTCTCCTTTTTTTATCTGCATTATATTTATAACCATTGGAAAAGAAAATAAGGTACTCAGAAATTCAAGGATATAATTGGCACAGTGTTCCAGAAAAATTGGCATTATTTGCAGATTAGATTATTTTGTACCTGATGGAACCAGAAAAGGACATCTCAGTGTTGTAGAATATTCTGAAACACCTCCTTTTGTTTTGCAGATATAAAATTAATGAAACTAAAACAAAGGCTATAGCTATAAACTATGCAGCCACGTGTGAATTGGTCCAGCAATACCAATATTTATGGGGACATTATAAAATGCAGTATTTAGGAGAAAGGATTTGGTTATGATAGCTAATAATATGTGGGAGGAGACTAAACAAAACAGAAAACAAAAACTGAGAAACTGGAAACTCTTACCTATGGATACAAGTCAAGCAAAATACAACAGTAAAAGTGTTTTTAACCCCTTTAGTTTTATACACAGCTCAGGCATATTTGTATCAACCAGAGTGGAAGTTGCAGACAACAATTAATAAAGAGTTTATGGAATTTATCTTGGAGGGGAAGAGGGTCAAATGGGATAAGTTGATCCTTCCAAAAGAACAAGGTAATTTAGGATTACCTGATTTTGAAGGGGATGCTTTAGAGCTACACTGTTAAGGTTCACATACATAACACAAGCAGAAAGCTATAATTTAAAGTGGAAAGGGATGATGAAATAGAGGAAAATTCAAGAAACAAGGAAAAGAATGATGATGAAATGGAAGGAAATTCAAGAAATATGGAACGATCCTTAAGGAGAAATACAACAGTCATACAGAATATTACAATATTAAATTCATAAGGTAGCAGAAAGTATAGCACAAACTAAGACAACAAGAGGATGGAGAAAGGAGCTTCTGCCAAAAGGTATGACTGCAATTAGGGGTACAGAGGATAGACAAGAGGGTGCTGGCAAAGGAACCAAAGTACTGGGAACAAATAATTGGAGAAGGAAAGGTAATGGAATGGGAAGAGGCCAAAAAGACATTTGGATTATAGGTTAGTGATTGCCTTCCCTATCAGGGATTGATATCAGAGTACATACAAAGAGTAAAAGATAGGGGAATCCTGCATGAAATACCTGCATTGGTTGAGTTTTTAATTTAATCCAGAGCAGAATCTGCTGGTAAAAAGGGGGTAATTACTAGGCCATATACAATATTGCATGATAGCTATAGGAATCAATCAGGGAAGGTGAGAAAGGATTGGGAAAAGATTGTATGAGCAATTCACAATAAAAATATGGAAGGATATATGTATGGCTCCCAAATATGCAACAAAGTCTAGAAGACTTAGGATTTCTGCCAGGAAGTGTTTACATAGACACTTTTATACCCCAAGCAGACTCCATATTTTTCCTCCAGTAGATGGCAAATGTTGAAAGTGTGATGGGAAGAAAGAGGAAACTGGGCACATATGTTTTCGGACTGTAATAAGTTGGCAGACTTTAAAAATTCCCTACAGAGTACTCTGTCAGCAAATAACTGTAACTAATGAAATGATTTTCTGAGTTCGGATACAGGATCTGAATTGCCTAGACACAGTAAGGCCTTGTTACGTTTAATTCCAGCAACTGCCAAAAAAGCAATCACTAGAAAATGGAAACCAAAATCTAAACTATACTTGAAGTAGTGAATATTATAACAGAGGTAAAAGAACAGGAAGTAGGCTATTTAGAAAAGGGTAGGAGTAAATTACATAGAAAAATGGAAATTGTAGGAACAATATGTGCAACCCAGCCAGTGGGGGATGCATAAGCCAGTGTATTTCTTTGTGCCGTTAACAAGCCCAGATAAATGAGGAGGGTTATGTCAGGAAGGGCATCCAGTGTAAAATTTTTGCCAGATCAAATATGCAGGCAACAATTCAGATTCCCAACCAGATCAGTCGAGGCCTGGGTTAACAAAGACTGCCTCCAATACTGTTAGCCAACAGGGTGCTGGTGGAAATTTGGCTACTGTTGGCTGAAGGAGAAGAAAAAGAAGAGGAGGAAGGCATGCCTGGAGGCAGGATGAGAGGGAGAAAGTTAGGAGTGTGGAAGTGAGAGTAGGAACTTTGAATGTTGGCAGTATGACTGGCAAAGGGAGAGAGTTAGCTGATATGACGGAGAGAAGGAAGGTTGGCATTGTACATGCAAGAGACTATATGGAAAGGGAGTAAGGCCAGGTGTATCGGAGGTTGGTTCAAATTGTTCTACCATGGTGTGGATGGGAGGAGAAATGGGGTAGGGGTTAGCCTGAAAGAACAGTATGTCAAAAGAGTGTTTTGGAGGTGAAAAGAGTGTCGGACAGAGTGATGTTTATGAAGCTGGAAATTGATGGTGTGATGATAAATGTTAGTGCATATGTTCCACAAGTTCGATGTGTGATGGATGACAAAGAAAAATATTGGAGCAAGTTAGATGAAGTGATGGAGAGTGTACCCAAGGGTGAGAGAGTGGTGATTGGAGTAGATTTCAATGGGCATGTTGGTGAAGGGATCAGAGGGGATGAGGAAGTGATGGGTAAGTATGGTGTTAAGGAGAGGAATGCAGAAGGTCAGATGGTAGTGGATTTTGTGAAAAGGATGCCAAGGATCAAATGGTAGAAGCTGAAAAAAGAAAACTGTAAGGTGGAGTTCAGGGAAGTGTTAAGACAAGCACTGGATGGCAGTGAAGAGCTACCAGATAGCTGGGCAGCCACAGCAGAGGTGGTAAGGGAGACAGCTAGAAAAGTACCTGGTGTGACATCTGGACAGAGGAAGGAGGACATGAAGACCTGGTGGTGGAATGAGGAAGTACAGGACAGTATACAGAGGAAGAGGTTGGCAAAGAAGAAGTGAGATTGCCAGAGAGATGAAGAAAGTAGACAGGGGTACAAGGAGATGAGGCGTATGGTGAAGAGAGAGGTGGTGTAGGCTAAGGATAAGGCATATGGCAAGTTGTATGAAAGATTGGACACTAAAGAGGGAGAAAAGGATCTGTACCGATTGTCTAGACAGAGGGACCAAGTTGGGAAAAAAGTTCAGCAGGTTAGGGTGATAAAGGATAATGAGGGAAAAGTACTCCAAATGAGGACAGTGTATTGAGTAGATGGAAAGAATACTTTGAGGGGCTGATGAATGAATAGAATGAGAGAGAGAGAGAGAGAGAGAGAGAGAGAGAGAAGGTTGGATGATGTGGGGATAGTGAATCAGGAAATGAAACGGATTAGCAAGAAGGAAGTAAAGACAGTTAAGAAAAGGATGAAGAATGGAAAGGCTGTTGGTCCAAATAACATACCTGGGGAAGCATGGAGGTGTTTAGCAGAGATGGCAGTTGGGTTTTTAACCAGATTGTTTAATGGAATCTTGAAAAGTGGGAGGATTCCGGAGGAATGAAGAAGGTTATTGGTACCAATTTTTAGGAATAAGGGTGATGTGCAGAGCTGTAGTAACTACAGAGGGATAAAATTGATCAGCCACACAGAATGAAGTTATGGGAAAGAGAAGTGGAAGCTAGGTTAAGAAGGGAGGTGATGAATAGTGAGCAGCAGTATGGTTCCATGCCAGGAAAGAGCACTACAGATACAATGTTTGCTCTGAGGGTTTTGATGGAGAAGTATAGAGAAGGTCAGAAGGAGTTGCATTGTGTCTTTGTGGGCTTAGAGAAAGCATATGAGAGGGTGTTAGAGGAGTTGTGGTATTGTATGAGAAACTTGGGACTGGCAGAGAAGTATGAAAGAGTGGTACAGGACATGTATGAGGGCAGTGTGACAGTGGTGAGGTATGCAGTAGGAGCGACAGATGCATTTAAGGTGGAGTTAGATTATATTAAGGATCAGCTCTGAGCCCTTTCTTATTTGCAATGATGAAGGATAGATTGACAGACTAGATAAGACAGAGGCCCCGTACACTATGACGTTTGCGAATAACATTGTGATTTGTAGTGAGAGTAGGGAACAGGTTGAGGAGACCCTGGAAAGGTGGAGATATGTTCTAGAGAGGTGAGGAATGAAGGGCTGCAGGATTAAGACAGAATATATGTGTTTGAATCAGAGGGAAGACACAGGAATAGTGAGGATGCAGGGAGTAGAGCTGATGAAGGTGGATGAGTTTATATACTTGAGAAAAACAGTTGAGAGTAATGGTGAGTATGGAAAAGAGATGAAGAAGAGAGTGCAGGCAGAATGGAGTGGATGTAGAAGAGTGTCAGGAGTGATTTGTGACAAACAGGTACCCATAAGAGTGAAAGGGAAGGTTTTCAAGATGGTAGTGAGACCAGCTATGTTATATGAGTTGGAGATGGTAGCACTGACAAAAAGAAAGGAGTCAGAGCTGGAGATGACAGAGTTAAAGATGTTAAGATTTCCAATGAGTGTGACAAGGATGGAAAGGAAAATTTTAAATGAGTATATTAGATGGTCAGCTTAGGTTGGATGGTTTGGAGACAAAGCCAGAGAGGCAAGATTGTGTTGGTTTGGACATGTGCTGAGGAGGGATGCTGGGTATATTGGGAGAAGGATGCGAAGGATAAAGCTGCCAGGAAAGAGGAACAGGGGAAGGCTAAGATAAGGTTTATGGATGTGGTGAGAGAGGACATGCAGTTGGTTGGTGTGACAGAGCAAGATGCACAGGACAGGAAGAAATGGACACAGGTGATCCCCTGTGGTGACCCCTAACAGAAGCAGCTGAAAGAATAAGAAGAAAAAGAACAGTGGGAACAACAGGTGCAGAAAAATGTTTTGCAGAAGTTGGAGAAGGGATGAGATTTAAGATAAGGCAGGAACTGAATAACTTATGTAACGTTGCTTAGATTTTACGTCACATATATTATTATTTATCCTTTAATGTTTGTAAATGTGAACTTGTTAATGTGGTTTGATTACTTCTATATAAATGTGTTTGCTTATAATGCAAGTGATAATTTAATAAAGGTACTTAAAAAATAAAGTAAGGCATAGCATCCCAAATTTCTCTAAGGAAGTAGGATTGATTCCTAAATGGTAGTTTTGCTTTTGGGTGGTAAGACAATGAAGAAATAAAACAATGATGACTTGGTAATATGTTTGCTCTTCTGCTATTACTGGGTAGTTGTGGGTACAGATCTCTACACAGACAACTAAGTCAAGGAACAGAAGCAACAACAGGAATATTTAGAGATGGGGCCAATTTCAGAAAACTTTACATTTAGCAGTACCACACACATGCAACTAAGTGGAAGGAAAAATGTCAAAAACCCAACAATTCAGAGTACGTTATTCATGTTACATGACAAGACTGAACAAAAGGAACACTTAGGAAATCTAAATTGCAATGATGAGTCAAAACCTATGGCTAATTATTTCACTCAGAAAATGTTACTTCAAAAGGCCACTTATTTTCAACATATACGTGGTACAGAACAAACTGTAGCAAAGTCAGTGGTTATACCGTGAACTACAGTGCACAGAGGACTAATAAGCCATTACCAGCATGTGCTAACAAACATCTGTTCTTTCTGTCTTACATTAGCTCAGTTTCCTCTTTGTATTGTAGAGGCCACTTATTTCCTGTTAAATAGGTTTCCTACATATACGTGGTGCAGAACAAATTGTGGCAAAGACAGTGGTTATAACATGAACTACAGTGTACTGAGGACTAATATGCCGTTACCTGCATGTGCTAACAAACGTCTATTCTTTCTGCCTTATATTACCTCAATTTCTTCTTTGTATTTTAGAGGCCACTTATTTCTTACTGAATATAGCAGATTTTCTACATATACATGGTGCAGAACAAACTGTAGCAAAGTCAATGCTTATAACATGGACTACAGTGCATTGTCGACTAATAAGCCATTACTAGCATGTGCTAACAAACTCTATTCTTTCTGCCTTATATTACCTCAATTTCCTCTTTGTATTTTAGGAGGGGAGCTTCCATAATATTTCTCAGCTTGAAGGTCTCACTTTCCACTTCAAATGAGTGACCAGTAACATCAGTCATTCGTTTCCAATGTCGAGCCATCATGGCTTTGTTAGACATATGTTCCAGCAAGGGACAGCACTCATTGAAGTCATCTATTGTTTTTCTGAGGTCCAAGAATGCCTGCCATTCCTTCAATGCACGGGGAAGCTTTCTGCACCTAAAAAGAACAACATTTTTTATCTCACAGCTTATGTATTTTTTGAAGTGCAGTGTGCAAGACTCATTTCTTTAAGTTAAAACTAGTTTAGTTAGGAAATTTGTTAATCACTTGATGCCAGTTACTTCTCCCAGAAAGAACCTGATATAATCCAGTACTACAAATTATCCAGAGTAAAGGAAAAAGGTAACGGCTGTCATGGCTATTAATCATCTATAAATTATGACATAATCCTCCTGAAAAACAATCAACATCTAGCAAATATCATTTTATAACCATAGACAATGAGAGCAGAGATCAACATGTTCATTCTCTGTGCCAATTAAACCTTCTAATCCCACAGCCTAATGCAAAAACAGAGTTTAGCATATACTAAATATATAAGCACATACGTCTCACTGTGCTTCAAAGACTAATTAACCCTATACTAAATGATGACATGTCTATAATAAACCACTCGAGTGTACTTTTCATTATACTAAGTCAATATCTAAAATAAAAACTTTTGGTACTCTCCATATTAGATGGAGATTTCATGTACCTTCTCCCTTTCTGCAGACATAAGGTATTATTTTATTTTCTTGAATCTCATCATCCCTGTCAGAATGTCAATACTGCTGTAAATGTGATCAGGAAATTACAGTAACTACTTTCAGACAGTCTAGCTCGTCATCGCTCACAGAAACAAAATGTTGCCTCTTTGTCCTGAAATATAACAGATAAGTACACCTGCCATATCAGCTGATCTTTAAGGAATCCTTCCACAGTGATGAAGTGATACAAACTCTTCTACTGACATCTTCACCTCAGTAAATTTCTGAACTTTTTTCCATTTCTGGATTTTGAAAAGCAAGCAGCTCCTGTTGCAGGGTCTGCAGATACTTCCTGTGGTTGTAGAGGTTTTTGCCAGGTGATTTGGTTTCTGTCAACATGCCAAAGATGTGACATAGGTGAAATGGCAATCAAACGGACTTTAGGCAGGCAGGCATGCTGTGTGTGTGTGTGTTTTTTTCACACTTTGCAATGGTCTGGCACCTCGACCAAGACTAGCTTCTGTGCCTCACTTTTACTGCATGCCAGAAAAAGATTTGGATTCCCTGCAACCCTAAACTGGAATAAGTGGGTAATAAGAGAATGAATGAATGAATGAATGAATGAATGAATGAATGAATGAATTAATTAATTAATTAATTAATTAATTAATTAATTAATTAAATGATTGATTGATTAAATGTTTTGTGGCCTAGCTACAAAAGGAAATTATTCCATCTAATAGTGGCTCTTATACAAATAAGAGTTATGATAAGTTTATTCTGCAGGTAGCAATATACAGTTAAGAAGCTAATTCTGAAAGCTCACATCCTCCTCCAGTTTACTACTTAAAAATAATAATAAGGATAAAAAGCTCTCCTATTGGTCTACATTTCTTTTGCTTCCTACAACAAGCATATGATACATGAATGCATTTGTTTTCTTTTAGCAGTTATGGCTAAATTCCATCCTTATGTTAAATTATTATTACATCACCTGTACTTGCTTCTCTCTCTTGCTCCCCCAACCAGTGTTTAAACTCTTTGCCTGTATCAACTTCTTTTACATGTGCCTAGACCTCCCAATGGCCAAAAGTTCTATTCTAACAATACTGCTTTTGCGAGCACTGTTGCTCACCCTAAACATCTCTCGATACTGAACTCTCCCCATCTTTTTTGCCAAACACTTCTCCAAAACCCTAGTCTTTTCACCTAAAGAACTTCCTTACTGATCTAAAGAGACCAACTCTCTGTTTGGCCTGAATATCCCTAATAGCCAAACTTCCTAATGGTAGGAACTTTTTTTTTTTACCTCCATCAGTCACATACACAGTCCAAGGGCTACATTAGCTTTATATGTCTAATTACTGTTTCATTACTTCCTGTTGCCTCGTTCAACCTTTGTCTTTTTTAATTTACTTGTTCTATTTGTTGGTCATGACAGGCTGACCCAAAATGTCAATTATTCATCCAAAACTTGGGAACTAGGAGAAACAGTAATAGATACCAACACACACAGTAAGAAAACAAAATATTCTATCATCTAGATCAACTTAATATGCATGTTGTTCTTTTTTGCCCTGTGCATGCCAATCATTAAGCTTTCCCTAGTCAGACACAGCCTGTTCATTCATTCCCCCATGCTAGTTATGTAGTCAACAAAGTATGGGGGGATTACAGATGCTCACAGAAGTCTAGTCATTTAAGCAGCTATGAAAGCACTGTGGAAATGGACTAACACCCCTCCTGGATGGGATGGGGTGACTATGCCTTCCCACACAATTGAATGTTCCTGTGCACTTGTTCTGTGAAGGCTCCTGCTACACAGTGACTTGATAGTTCATACATCCATCCTCAGACTCCGCCTACTTCTTGAGACTGTGACTTTTTTCCAGTCAGATCCATTACCCCTATGATGGGCATGCCCATCCTCCTATACATGCTCAGTCAAGTGCCTAAGCCTCAAGTCAATTTCAGGTCACCTGAATCATAATTAGAGCTTTATACCTCTATGCCACCATAGCTGAGAAGACAAAATTACATATGAATGCATTGAGAGTATTTGTGTATGATACTTAAAAGTATATCATAAACTGAGTTTACTGTAACAGCAAATCATAACATGATACAGAAGGTGTGTAAATCCAAACGTTTTCTGAACAGATTATTCCTAGAATTTTCTTACTCCCTGCAAGACCTAGATCAGGTCTCACACCACTACTGCAGCCCCCCTTATACACCATGTGTTCTTCACTTCACCCCTCAACTCTTTGAGCCTGTACATAATGCAGAAAACTGTAAGGCAAATTAGAATGCAAACAAGAACTTAATCTGTAGTGAAAATAAAAAACCTCTAACTTTCTTGTAAAGCAATCATACAGCAGTTTGCACTTATAAACATGGAACTTAACTAGGATGAATGTCTCTTTCATGAAAACGTATGCAGAAATGTTATATTGGGAAAGGAAGAGGGAAGCTTTACACTTACTGCAACTGCTCACTGAAGACCTATCATTATGAAAGTACCTTAAGCAGCTGTACTACATTCTTCAGAAAGCGTCACTGTGACAGTAAATTACAACAGATGAATAGTTTTTCAGACAGTACAGGGTTATCTCTAGAAGGTGAACAGGTACAGAATTACCCACATTGCAGTAGTAGTACAAAACATGCCTCACATCAAGACAAACTATTATTTAACATGAGATAACAGTCTATTCTAGCATATATGCTGCAGTTTATCTATGTTGGGCAGATATATTTATGAAAGTCTAACTAAAGTATGGCTATGGCAGCAGAATAAATGTGAATGCCTTGTAGAGGTATATTGAGTTTGTTAAATGAAAAGGCAACACAGTGATATAGCCACAAAATAGCAATTTGTTAAAGCACAGGCAAACCTTATCTCCTCTTGAAAGACAGAAATGATCAACTCGCTTCTGAAATATGACCTCTGATGTGATCTTCACTTATAGTGAGAAGGAGAAGGTTTTTACACTGGTAGTTTGTGCAGAACCCTGGAAGAATAACAGGCTTTTGAGGAATTAAGACAAAAGATTGATTTAATAAATCTGTCAGTGTGAGTGGCGCAGTAGGAAGTGCACTTGCTTTTGGAGTTGCAAGATCAGGAATCTGTTAGCTCTAATTCCACAATCGTATTCGGATTTATATTTATAATACTGATACTGAAGGGGCATCTTGCACATTTGAGTGTGCTATCTATTAGATGAGCCGTTAAACTGACATCCCATCTATCTGGGTTGGTGGCAACTGAAGTGGATATAAAAGATGCCATGGCACTTATTGAAAACAGAAGAATCTCCCTGGTAACCTGGCAAAATGTTACCTAGTCATTATGACTAACACTTTCATGTCTCCTCTGAAAACAGGCCATTGGCCTGGTGGGACTAAATTGACTGACAAAAGGGTAAGTAAATAAGTAAGTAAGTAAAGTCCTTTTTAGGCAAGTCTAACCAGTCTGTCTAAGCTGATCATTACAGGCTGAAGTCTGATATGTCAGGGCCTTTTGGCACCTTTAGTAGAAGGCTCTTTGCAGAAGACTCATATTCTCACAAATATGTTTTCACTATAACAATTGATTCCAAAGGGAGCAGAGTATTCTTCAGTAATTAAGTTTTAGTATCAATATGGAATGGTAGCATTTCTTGTTAGCTGTAGTGTGGAAATACAATAGCTTGATAGAAAACATTGGAATGCTAGACAGGAAATGATGACTAAGTAACCCTAGCACAATTTAGGCATTCTAGCTACTTAAATGCCCATTTGATGCGATCTGATGATGGTTTTCCAGTTTTGCAGGCAATACTTCTTTGCTGTAAGGCAGCTAATTTTTAAGAATGTTACAATTAGCTGGAGAGTGCTCGACTTTCAATAAAACTCATCTTTCATACAAAAGATGAGAAGTTATGGATTGGATGTATAATCTTTCCATTATAAGCACACACAGAGGTTTTGTTGGGTGATAATCATAAATCATGTAGATCACCACTGGAGTTTCCTGGATTCTTAGCCCTAGTTTCAAGCTGTGAGATTCAGAAACTTTTGAAATGGAAATGCAAATGCATGCCTGAATTAAGACTCTTGGCTTTTAATTCCAATGTACTGAACAGAGGAGGAATTCTGCTCTTATATTCTGGAAACTTGAATATTTTAATATAGATTTGCTTAGCAGAACAGAATGCAGTAACAGGAAAATTTCCTAATTTTTTCATAAGGTTAATAGATTTATTAAATACAAGACAATACTGCAAGGGGAAATCGGTGTACTATAAGCAAGTGTCATCATGGTGAGAGTAATTGTACTAAGGGGCATGCATAGGGGCATTATAAAACTTAACTTTATTCTCTGAAGCAAAGGAGGTGGGTTCCCTTTTATGTTTTCTTCTTCTATGCAATTTTGATGAAGGACTGCATGTTTTGGGCATATAGGCAGACATGCACTATCCCTGTAAAGTAAGCGACACAGGTCCCTGTTAGTGCTCAGATAATTAAGTTGTGTTATATAACATTTTAGCCAGACGTCTGTCATCAAAAAAGGTATCAGGACAGCAGGAGTACTGGGGCTAAGAAGCATCGTGGTAGAAGAATAGAAGGCTGTTTACAACAGTCTTAGCCATGACTATGTGCTCCAGTTCCAAAATTTGTTTCACGTCCTGGGTTATATGAGATGTATGCAGGAAGTTAGAAGCGCAAGTACCTACTTTATCTTAAATGACTCATTTTAGGGGCTGGCTTTAATTCCCTATTTCGAGAAGTTGCCACTGATGTAATAGCCTTTTCTATGGAACTCTAAGCTTCTTACCAGAATCTAAGAGTTTTGCCTGTTTTCCACAGCGCCATCTGCCTTTTTGTACTTTATCCACTTGACATAATTCTTCCATTTTCTCCATTTTTCCTGACTCTTCATATTTACAGGGTTTTTTTGTCACCCCCCTCCCCATTTTTTTCTTTAAAGAACTTAAATACTGTTTAGTTAGGCGAGAAACTGGCAGCCCTTAAGACTTCATTCTAGCTGTCTAAGACCATTCTCAGCATATGGTTCTAAGCCGAACAAGCACTGGCTGTAGTAATCTTTAGGTGCTACTAGCCTACTCCAAGTACACTTGCTCATGGACTTTGGGTAACTAAGACATTTCACATAGGTTCATAGGTAGGTACTAGGCTATCGGCCTTGGGGCCTATACAAGCCCAGCCAAAATGGTACCCTGGCTTTTGCCACCCAAGAAAATTATTTTCCTCTGCCACTGTCGAGCACAGCCACAGAGGTGATCCCCGGGGTGCATTTCTTATTTCCCATCCAATCATCAAGATTTTTCTTGAAGAGTGCTAATGAAGAGCTTTGTTTGATATAGATAGGTAGTTTATTCCAGAGTATGGGAAGTCTCTGGGACAGGAATCTATCCCGCCAGCATGCTCTGTTTATTGTGGTGACAAGGTTTAGGTCCCTAGAGCATGTAGCTGGGATGGATTGGGATTTCTTTAAGTGGAGCATGTCCAACAGCTCTGGGTTTGACATAGCTTTGTATGTTAGGCAGAGATCACCTCTGAGTAGGCGATATGTGACGGAGTAAAGCTGGAGTTTTTTGAGACGGTCTGCGTAGGGCATCTGTTTGAGGCAGGTAATCCTCTTTATGAGGTATTTCTGCGGCCTTTCCAGTTGTTGTAGATGTCTAGTGAGGTACATACCAAAAGGGGCATTGTACTCTATAATGGGTCTAATGAGTGATGAGTAGAACAATGACCTCTTTTTTTCTGGATGAGAAACCTTTTGTGATGAGGTGTGCCACATAGAAGGATTTCCTGACTACTGTGGCAATGTGATTATCAAAGTATAGACTACTGTCCACCTGTGTCCCAAGGTCTCTTATCACACTTTCGGTGTTAAGTATACTACCGCCTATGTTGTAGTTCATGGGTACAGAGTTTTTACCAAAGGGGATGACAATGCACTTTTTGGCATTGAGCTTGAGGCCATGGCTTTGACACCAGGCATCTGTCTCAGTGAGGCCCTTTTTTAGGATGTCCACATCGTTAGGAGTTTAGATTATGGCTCCTAGTTTGCAGTCATCCGCGAACTTCGTTAGCCAAAGATCTTCTGTGTTAGCCTATACTTCAGAGAAGTAGATACCAAACAGGAGAGGACCCAGGACTGAACCCTGTGGTACTCCACTTGTCACTGGTCTGAAGTCGGATTTGGAGTCTGCTACTTTCACAGTGTGGGTTCTGTCAGTGAGCCAGTTGGCAACCTATCTTGTGACATAGGGATTTATACCTAGTTTAGTGAGTTTATCTATAATTCCAGAGTGGGGGATGGTGTTGAAAGCCTTGGCAAGATCTAGATAGGCTGTGTGAACCACCTTACCCTTGTCTACGGCTTTGTTGACTGCTTCAAAGAAGTCTATCAGGTTTAAGAGACATGATCTGGCTTTTACAAACCCGAACTGGGTGGGATCCAGAGTTTGGAGATTACCAATGTCTTTGTTTATAAGTTCCATGATGATATGTTCCATGGCCTTGCAGACCAGGCTCGTCAGGCTAATGGGGCGGTAGTTCCCGGGGTCCGTGGTGGCTCCCCCCTTGTGGAGTGGGATAACCATTGCTGTGCACCATTCGGCAGATACAAAGCCTGAGGTAAGGCTATGATTGAACATGGTACTTAGGTGGGGTGCCAGTTCGTTCTGTAGTTCATGTAGAACGCAGCCTGGGATGTTGTCTGGTCCCATGGATGCTGTGTTCTTGGCTTTGGAGAGTGTGGTTTTTACCTGTGCAGCCGTGATTACAGGAACTTTGCATTTTTCTGGTATAGAGATGGGTACTTTAGGGGGTGAGAGGGGGTAAAGTTAGCACTGAACCTATCTGCCAGGATGTTGGCAATTATCTGTTCGGTCTGTATATTTATTGCCATTGTGCTGTAACTCAGAGCAGATCTCAGTGTTGCCATTGAGATTCTTGACATAGCTATAGAATGCTTTGTGGTTGTCTTTAGAATCAGTGGCGATTTTGTTTTCGTAACTAGCTTTGGAGGATTTTATCAGGGATCGCAGCTTCTTACTGAGGCTGACCAGGGAGCTCCTCCACTCGTGGGATTTTACTGTCTTTTGCAAGAGTTTCTTCCTTTCATTGTACAGTTTGTTTATGGCAGGGAACCACCAGATTGGCTTCCTTTTTTTGGAGAATAGCGTCTTGGTTCTGTTTGGGATAGCACGATCCATGCACTCATGTAAGTGCTTATAAAGTGCAATTGTGTAGGATTCAGTAGTTGTAACTGTATTGTCCATCTGCATGGGTGTCATAATGTTCACCATGTCTGTCTTAAGAAGCATGAAGTTGGCTTTGGAGAAATTTTTTACCATGGTTTCCTTAATGGGGGGGTGAAGGCAGGACGTGGATATCTAGGGTAATTAGCGTATGGTCGGATTGGACCAATGAGGCGTTGACTTCAGGTGTGGAACACCGGTCACTCATATTGGTAATGACTAGATCTAGGATACTGTTGGCCCTGGTGGGGGTGTGGATAAGTTGATCCAGGGCATTGGAGTTTATGAATTCCAGAAAGCATTGAGCAAAGGAGTTGGTGCATGAGTAGTGTTCTCAGTTAATGGTGGGGTAGTTGAAATCACCCATTATTAGGGTGTTTGGTTGAACCCTAATATTTTCCAGTACATCAAGAAAAGAGGAGTGGGAATCCTGGGGCATGGTGGGTGTTATAATTTGGATTGCAGTTTTGCCCAGAGTTAGTTGCACTTGGATAACCTCGGCTGCATTATGCTGAACAACTAGCCTGGAGGTGTGGATATCCTTAATGAATATGGACACACCTCCGCCTTTGGTGTTCCGGTCCAGGTTACATGGCCGAAAATTGTGGTATGAGTCATAGCCTGGTAGTGCAGGGGTGCTCTCTGGGGCCTTGAACCAGGTCTCAGTCACTGCACAGATATCGATGTTCTCCATTTTAAGGAGTGCCTCGAGTGAGTGCATTTTGAGATTTAGACTTCTAGCATTGAGTAGCATCACCCTCAGTTTTTAGCTCTTTTAATGGTTCTTTGAAGAACAATTGACTATGCATTCCTATTTTTGTGGCACAAACTGAGGGATCAATGGTTATCAGGAGATAAAAAGGGCTGAAAACAGTGACATAATGTAGGATGTGTAAGAAAGTCTCACAGTACCTGTATCAGTACCTTTGATAATGTTAGATGTGCATTGGTACTTGCAGGGAAAATAGTCACTACTGAGAAAATTTGTCTGGGAAGCAGGACAGAACAGGGGGTAGACCCAAATGTTATGATTTATTGTTGCAGTGACCCTTCCTGTAGAATCTGTAAAAAAATACAAAACTTATGAGTCACTACTAGTAACATCAAGTTATACTTTCAAAAGAGTTTTTAATAAAGTGCAATTGCAATTATTAAAAGAATGTGGACACAGATGGTTGGGATACAGCATTGAAGTCAATGTCATTCTAGAGTTTGCTTTTCATGAAAATAAAGACAAGCTACCACACAATGGCTTGTGAGTATGGAAACAGAAGTCAAAGTGTAGTGGACAGACAGGGAATCAAACTGCCCTTGCACATTTGCTAAGGGAGAGGAAAGAAAAGGCAAAGACTAGAATTCAAGAAGGCAACTGTGGGACAGCAGCCCCCCCCCCCAAAAAAAAAACCACTTAAACTTAATCCCATTAGGTTTGGTCAATTATACTTATGAAAAAGTACTCACTAACAATATTATGTTTGTATTTTCACATAGGTATATTGTATGGTGTATTTTTATTTGCTTCACTAATAATCTGAAAATTTTGTGATGAAAACAGTCTGATTACACAGCATTAAAAACATTCAGTGCTAAGTAACTTCTAATGGTTTTATGACAAGAGAAAAAGCAATGAATTACAAACCAGAAAACCTTCACAAGCCAATGTCCAATTATGTACAAATCCATGATTCAAGCTGCAGTGCTTACCAAAACAGTCTGAAACTCACGGATAGTGTTAACTGTACACAGTTACACAGGAAATTAGTTATACCACTTCAACATACGTTACTGAGACTTCAGTCAAGTCTGGATGCTGACAAATTCTCAAAGGAGCATGGAAAAGAGATACCACAAAAAGGATGACTCAAGAGTTTACAGAAGTTATGCATTTTCAATAGACCAGCAATATAGAGTTTGACTGTCTATCTTCAGGCTTCCCATATGAACAATCAATAAAAAAAAATAAAAAACTGCTTGATCACAACTGATCAAGACTATAAGATCTGTGACCCATCTGCAGAGATCAAATATGCATTTAACATCCCCTCCCAAACTTGTATTTACTGACTTCACTGTCACACAACAGTTTATCTGCCGCGGTGGTACCGCGGTAGCGTTGTTACCTCATAGCAAGAGGTTCTCCCGTTCGATTCTCGGCTTGGCTTGGGAGTGCCTTCTGTGTGGAGTCTGCATGTCATCCCCGTGGTTGGGTAGCATTCGAAAGACATGCGTGCATAAATGGGCGTGCCTTCATTGAAAGTTGGGCACTGAGCTGGCACCTCGGCGTTTCCTAAAAAGTCTACTGCCAATCATTAGTGAACCGGAGTTCCACTGTAGCGACCCCTTACTGGGAAGAAGCTGAAAGACAAACAACAACAGTCACACAACAGTGGAGAAAGAAGAAATTACCCCAAAACAGTGCGCAGTGGGCTCATACAAACCCTGATCCCACACTGCCTCCATATCAAGGAAATGAACTACAATCAAAATGTAAGGTGACCTGATGTGTTAAGGCAATTACAACCTGAGTGGTCATCAGGCACATGTAGGGAAGCTGTATGTTCAGCACTTGGCAGAAAGCAACCATGGGCTTGCATGTCTTGTTAGAAATACAACATAACTTTCAGATATGAAACTAAATACATATGAAAAAAGGAGAAAAAGTTTCTCAACTACATCTTAAACAAGTTAAAATAACTAATGATGTTATACTTGTGGAATGTCTTAAAACTATTAACACCAGTGATCTTTATCCTGTGAACAAACTTCCATTTTAGAATACTCTAGACAAAGTTAGCGCAGCCCAAAAATGACAAATTTAAACATGTGTATTAACAATATAAAAAGAAAATTATATATTACATTGTCAGATATATTATTAAAATATATTTAACAATAGCCTAAAACATAAATGATGGAGTTAATATAAAGTATGTGTAAAATTGCCTTACTTCATGTATCAGAACTACACGTTTTATCAACAGGAGATAGAAAGGAAACAGAAATTAAGGGGTTCATTATTTTTTTCTAGGGGGTTTATATTTACAACCACTCATTCTCTGGATTCTTGTCTCACAGAATGACTCCTTCTAGAGTCCATGGTGGTAAATTTCAGACAACTCAATGCTGCTCTGCCACTCACCTGTCCTAGTTCCCTCATTTACTGGCTTGCCCTCATCCAGGGCAAAGATCAGAGGGGCTGGACCTAAGAACCAGAGTATCAATCTGAAAGATAATAGTGACTGTAATAATGCACAGTGGAATTCAGCAAAGGGAAAACCTTCAGAGAGAAGCTAGTGGTAACTTCCCTTTATCTACATGAGCACAGTTGCCATGGGAGACAAATATGTGTTTATGCAGCCTGGTTCTGTAGTGCAAAGGGATGGAGCTCTGACTCCAGGTTAGGCGATTGGGATTCTGTTAGCAACCCTGGCACTGCAGAAGCTAGGCAAAGAGAGGCAGGAGTGAAGAGCCATGGCTCACTTGCTTCTGCTGGAGGTGGAGAGGACTGGGCTCAGTAAGGTGCATATTGAGTTGGTGCAATTTCTCTGATGAGATCAGGGAAATCACCACCCATGCTTTAAGGGTAGGGGCAGGAATGTTTGAAGGGAATACTCCTGTGGAAGTGATGGGAAGCTCTTTGCAGTTAGCCTGCTGCATTGTCCCTTCCCAGCTGCTATGCTTAGTGTGCAAAGGGATACAGCTTCATAAAGAAAAAAATCTTGAGCCACTCATAGATGGCCATCTAAATGATGACTCCTGCTGGTTTTTCCTCATCACTGTGACAAAGGAGGAATGTGCTAACTGACCAAAAAAGCAGGCTGATAATCAACAGGCACAGTGGGCAAAATAAACAAGAAAAAAAAAACATAAATACTTTTCTGTACACACAACTGATATGCATTTTTCCTATCAGCTAATCCATGAGGAGAATATGGCAGATGGTAAATTTTGAGATTTCCCTTTCTGCTATCACAAGTTTCTTTATTTTCTTTCCTCTCTTCCTCAAGACTGGTGTTATAACCAGCTTCCATCGGTCCATATCTTGGTCTCAAGCTATGGACTAGGAAAGCATATCTAGCCTTTGTGTTGCTTAGTTCAAGCTTCATCCAGTGAGGAATAAACCTGTAAGACAGAAAATAAAGTATACAACATGCAAAGATAGACAAATATTGGCATACCCTACTTAAAAGAGACTCCATCTGCAGCTACTGGACAGAGAAACTATCCTGACACACTGCTGAAGGCCTCCTCACGGATTAACAGATATAATCAGTACAAATCTGTTATGTTTTTTGTGGCACTTTGCAGTGGATAACTGGGAGGAAGAACTTCAGGTAGCTAAATCTACATCCTAGGGAAGGCTTGAGTCACAGAATGATGAAAGGGTAAGAGCTCAGAAGTTGAATCCAATAACACAAAAGTGTTAAAGGAGACATAGTATGAATCAAAGTCTAAGCAATAAAACTGGGCAAAATTATGAACTAATGATTAAATGGACAAAGCACAAACGTCAACAATGAAAACATTTCTGGTGCAACCACTAGAGGGGTGGCATGCCCGTAATGGAGTGAATTTTGACAGCAGCATTTTCCAGTGGGTATTTAGTCATCTGGTGGCAAAACACAACACAGTTAACAACAACTTTGAAAGAGTACGATTGTGAATGCAATCTCCTCCCTCTGTGCTGCAAAGCAGAATGGCTGCTTGGGTTCATGAACATATGCATTCTTTTCAGGTAAAAATTTACCTTGTGATATATATCACATTGTGAATGGCTCTCTTTTCCCTTTGTTTCTATCTGAAAAAATAAAAGATGCAGATGAATGGAATGGTTTAAGGAAAAATACCATTCCATTTCCAGGAAGAAGCCTGGACTACTACTAAGAGACACTGGATAACTTAATAAACTCCACATATGTTTCCCTACAAATCATAACATGAAATTCAAATGTTTTTTGATTGCTATGGAGAGTGTAAGGCTTCCTAATTGCCAAAGTTCTCTAAGACTCTAGAATGAAGATTCAGAGAGAGCATGACAACTACAAAAAGTGCCAGATATTGAGCTGGAGCCATATGTGACCCCAAATGACTTCCTTAGTTTGTGCGAGGATAGTTTCTTACATAGAACTTGAAACCATATCATTCTTAGACAGTACGAGTGTCACGATTAGTCATGGTCTTCCTTCTGTGATTAGGAGTGGAACCACAAATGAAAGTGGGAAGGTGAATAGGTATCTTTCTTGCAATGGAAGGGAAATGCATCTAGCATTGCCTACTAACTGATCTGATGAACTGCATAGAATAAGGAGAGAACCATGTTATTTGGAGTGGTGAACAATTCAGGCTCTGGGTATATCTTCCTGGAATGCTTTTAATAGACGACATTCTCCAAATCCTCATCTTAAGAATAAAAATGGAGATATGGCTCAGAGACTCTTTTAGTACATTCACTTCTCATGGCACATAAGCTGCTCCTATGGCCCCAGTACCAAGCACACACTATACCCTCTACACAGGGGAACAACTGCATGCCGTCCTGTTTGTTTACATGCACACCATGATTGGTTGTCTGCCTGCAGTAGTATAGTTCCCTCTTTCAAGGCAAGAAGTAGCTTCAGGTGGTTGATGTGGTGCCCAATCTTACTAGCAAAGCATCTATGTCAGGACTTGCGACATGACCTGTTGCAGGATAGAAGGCCTATACTGATACAGGTGAAAGATGTCCAAAACTTCAGAGCCAGACAACAAGGTCCTGATACCAGATAATTAATGAACAGTGACTCTACAACCTCTGATATTACACAGACCATCATAACACCTGTAGACTCAGACATGCAAACAGAACCATGAACACCTTGGCCACTATTAAGCCCAGAACATGCAAAGGGGCCAAGTAAAATTTTAACAAACAGAATGAATAAATAAGCAAATAAATAATATAAATGCTTAAACCAAACAATTTACAAAATAGCTTAAACACAAGAATATAATAAAACTGTAATGAGATATCACAAATGCAAACAAAATGATAGGATATAAATGCACAACACCTGCATAAAACAGAAATGCAAAGAAATGTAGTTAAATATAGTTAATTTGTAAAAATCATAAAATTGTCCCAAATGTTATATGGGGAAAAATCCATGGAAGCTCAGCTAGCAGGTAGAACATATCAGGCCACATTTCTCAGTTGAGAAATCAAGTTAGTTGCGAAATCAAGTAAACTGTGACTCTCTACATAATTAAGACTTAGCAAAATACAGGTAACTAAAATGTAAAAATACTGAGGAAATTCAGACCCTTCCAAATCACACACATTTAGCAGATGCCAAATGTTCTGTCTCTTACCAATAATCTAAGTGCAGTTCTGAGTGAAATTCTAATTCAATGACTATCACAACAGAATATGTGATAAAATCTAGCCAAATGTTTAGGTTTAAAATTTACTGATGCACAAAATAAAAAGTTGCCTTGTAGCAAAAAATAAACCACCACCAGTGTATCCAACAAATTTAATGAAACTCTAATGTCTCGGTCAAAGCCTTCAAGGAGTGTAAATTTAGTCTGAATCGCACACTTCTCACAAAGCCTGCATACTTCTCAAAGTCAATATGCAAAAACGTGATAGAAAAACAACTAAAATAGTGACAAAACAGGCAGACAGGAAAATTAACTGAAACAATGAAGCACAAATAATTCCAACAAAGTAACCCTTCAAAATGTTTTGGACATGTAATTAGAAATTGGTTATTAAAATTCTAGTGACCATCAATAACAGCAATGTTGTAGTGCAAAGGAAATGAAACAGGTTTTTAGCCCACTGCAAAACGATGCAGTGAGGTGCTAGACAACAATGAAGTCCTAAACTTAGCGATGAAAAATGCTGGGCAATCACAGCGCATGTTTAGTGCACAATACAGATTAACCTTCAGGAATGAACAGTGAAAAAGACCACATGTATGAAAAAACAGTGGAGGTCTCTTGGAAATGCACTAATGAATGGATGTACTTACTGACTGCTAACATTCCTCAGCAGAAAAAAAATCACTGTTTTAAATATTCTGAGTGCTCCGGTGCTTTTCAGTGTGTTTATCACTGCTTTATTATCTCCAAGGAAGGAGAAAGCTTTGTCGAGAGATAAAGAGAGGTGAGCTGATGCTGTCTTTAAATGTTTTAGAAATAAGGACGTTGGAATCCCCACAGTCCTCTTTTCTGGAAGAGATGGTGACTGAGAACTTTCTTGAATCTTAGTCTCAAGTTGGATCAGCCTGTATTTGGTTGACCTGCAAGGGATCAAGCTTGTGACTGGTGAGAACTGCAGGTCAGGTGATGTGAATATGGTATATGGGGAACTGCATACCAGAACTGGCACTAGAGTAACAAAAGCCTGTGCAGGGTCTAGCACAGGCATCATGACAAATTCCCTTAAGATGCACTCAAGCAAGTCAGGCCTCATGGTATAGGTGTTGTGAACTTCTTGACACTGCCCCCTAACTTGGCTGTTTGGGGTGCAATTCTTTAAAGTTTCTTATAGCTGGCCAATGTGGGCATGAGGTCAATTCCTGGCTAGTTAAGGAGCAGCTAGCAATACACAAGGTTCACTGACACCACATTAATGTACTCTTTACATTAAGGCATAGTTTTCCTTGAGGAGGCTGTGACGGACACTTTGTCCTATCTCAATGCTCCAAGCACAAGCCTAAGATCATTAAAGGTACTCTCCTGCAAAACTCTGAAATGGACACACTCAACCATCTCAATCCAGAGTGAAGTGATGCATGCCACTACCTCTCTCTTCTCCATGTTTAGGTAGTGAGGGTGAAATACTAGTACTTGCGGCAGAACATGATTTTATGCTCATCAATGGAGATAGCATTGTGTAGATTCTAGCATTAAATCTGGAGGCTCCAGGGACCCTCACATCTCTTTAAATTTCTAATACACAGAATACATTATTGAAAAATGTAACACAGGCTCAAAGGGAGATGACAAGAATTAACTGTATAAACAATCAGACAGACAAATTGTGTGTGCAAGTTACTCAAAAGCTGGAAATATACATTTAAAAACTGGCATGTATAATAGGTTGGAACAGCAGCTTTTTATCAAAATAGCTATGCTATTCATATTATCTTGGAATATAAATGACCTCACAAGTGTAGGCAAAAAAAAAAAAAAAGAGTTTTGAATACTATTAAGAAATGCAAAGTGGAAACAGCAATGTTGCAGGGGACACATTTGGAAAGAAATGAGCATGTGAATTTGACAAAGAATGGATTTCAGGATGGACATTCAGCAGAATATCAGTGACAAAGGAAAATAATTATAGTAAATGCTAGAGGGGAACCAACAGTGATAGAAAATGAAAACAAATACAATCAATAATGGCAGACTTGTGGTGAGGTACTATTGGCAAGGGGGCGTGGCTTACAGTTGCATATTTTACATTCTACCAAAAATTGGTACTAAAGAGCTAAAGTAATTCTTGAGATGAATAATCAGCTTTACGGAGGGAATATTACTTATAGGTGGAGACTGGAATTTGATTTGAAATTGTGAGGATGTATCAGGGACCCAGAAGGGAAATATAACAAAATAGGGTGGATTTCCTGAAGAAATTAATGAAAATATTTGGATTGGAAGATGTGAATTCAGTAGTAGGAACTCTGATAGAAGTTATACATTATTCCCCAAGGTACAATAACTCGGCTACACTGGATAAAAATTATATTTCACAGAAACATGTGCATTTAACTGAAAGCTTCAAACGAAATCCAACAACTATTTCATAAAGAAAAAATGTAGGGTTATAAAATAAAAATAAGACAATGGTGCATTCCACCCACCTGTTAAAAAAGAGAGGAATTTAAAGAATGTGCAATGAAAATTATTTGAGAATTATTAGTGGTGATAAAAAATATTCAGAAGTTAAAGCTAGAGTGTGGAATAAAGCAAAAATGGAGTTTAAAAATATAGTAGAAATAAAAGAGAAAGACATGGTTAAGAAGTAATAGGAATTACTCAAGAGTGGCTGAAAAAGATTAAACTATTGCAAAATAAAGGACATCCCACAGAACAAGAAATGCAAATGCAGAGTGCTAAAGAGAAAATAAGGGAATATCTGGATAATATACATGAGTTTAGAAAAATTGCTGTTAAACAACTATGTTTTGATAATAATTACAGAGCACAAAAACTTTTAGCACAATGTCTTAGTCAACAGAAAGTAAAAAGGGTCATTGTCAAACTTATAACAAAATATATAAAGAGATCCTGTAGAGAAATGTGGAAGTCAAGAAAGAGCGCACATGGTAATATTTATCAAAAACTTAATTATGCCAAGGTTAGAGAAAGAAGAGGCTAGCCAGTTAACAGTTAAGACAGGAAGAGATGGGACAAAAATGGTGATGTATAAATCAAGCTTCAGGAAAGTCTCCAAGAACAGACAGTATTCCTAGGAAGGTTTAGAAGTTAGGAGGGAAAAGGGTGATAAAAAAACAGACTAAACGATCCAGAATTGGACTAAATATTGACATTTCTAAAATTTTATTGTCGTTACAAAATGCTACTGATGGAGATTGTGGTAACTTTGTCTTAAATTTATCAGGTTGTATTTTACATAGCAGTGAAATAGTGGTATTTATTTATTTATTTATTTATTTATTTATTGCAGTTGGTTTACCAGGATAGTCCATTGTGCCATAATGAACCCATTTTCAATGGAGTCCTGGGGAGAAAAGCTCCAAAAAAGTATACATTCAAAGTTACACAATAGGTACAGCAGGTAGTTAAAAAACAATTTCAAATAGTACAGCAAGTATACAGTAAAATATATTGAGAAGAAAAACATATTAACTATTTAGCACAACAAAAAATATCCATTTATACAGATTAGTGAGGAAAACATAGTTACTAAAAAGGTAAGAGGAGGTACAATGACATAGTGTAGTGGGGGATGAAAAACATAAGGACTTATCTAATAAATTCTATGAAATTTTCTGGGTATAATAAAGATGTAAGCAGAGCCAGGGAGGGATGTGAGAAGGAGCAGAGTAGGTTATGTAGGGTGGGAGCAGGAGCATTCCCACTGTGATGCTAGATGTGTGTAAAGAGATTTTTTGAAAGCAGAGTGATTAGAGGTGGTGCGGATGAGTGGAGGAAGGGAGTTCCAGAGGCGAGCTAGGTTGAAGGATAGAAGGTTTTTGCCTGGGGGATGAGTAGGTTTGTGGACTTCTAGTAGGTTTTGATTGTTTGATCTTAATACTCTATTGGGTAGGTGCATTTTAAAGGCAGAAGAAAGGGAAGGACAGAGGGAGGGGTTGAGAATAAGCATATGGGCTAGAGTTAGTTGAGTGTAAGTTAATTGATTGGGAAGTTCTAGCCATTTTAGTTTCTGGAGGGAAAAGCAGTGGTGGGTGGAAGACTTGTGGCTGGTGGCGAATTTTGCAATTTTGTTGTAGCAAGAGGAAAGCTGTTTTTTTAGAGAGGACTGAAGATTAGTTAGGAGTGGGGCGCCATAGAGAAGGGAGGGGATAAGGAAGGAAGTAGCGAGAGTGATTTTAGTAGCAGATGTAAGGTAGGCATTCTGTCTATAAAGCATGCCAAGTTTTTGATGGGTTTTTGTGATATTTTTTTGTAGGTGAGAGCTAAATTTAAGTTGGTTATCGATTTGGACCCCAAGTAGCTTGGTCTCTGAAACCATTTCTAGAGGTGAGTTATTTTGACTAGTGATTGAAAATGTATTCATATCGAGAGAAGTAGCTTTAGAAGGAGTAAATATCATTAGCTTGGTCTTGGAGGCATTGAGAGCTAGGTGATTTTTTAACATCCATTGCTCTGTTGTAGAGAAAGCATCTTGAGTTAGTTTTTGAAGTGTAGTGATAGAAGTGGCTGAGCAAATGATAGTAGAATAATCTGCATATTGGATGATGTTTGAGAATGGGATTGATTTGTGGAAGTCATTTATAAATATATTGAAGAGAAGGGGACCTAGAATGGAGCCTTGTGGAACACCTGTGGGGGTACTAAGGAATGAGGAGGTAGCTTTTTTCCATTTTACTGCTTGATTTCAGTTGGATAGGTAACTAGAGAACCAGTTCAAGGAGGAGGAAGAAAGGTTAAGTTCTGAGAGTTTAGCTAAGAGCAGGCTGTGTGAGATAGTATCGAAGGCTTTGGAGAGGTCGAGTAGTAAGGCAGAAACAATTAGGCCAGAATCACGAGCTCTATTTACAGTTTCAAGGAAGGAGAGGAGGGCTGTCATAGTGCTGTGATTAGGTCTGAAACCATGCTGTGTGGGAGTTATAAGGTGATTTTCTAGGAGATGAGGAAGGAGTTGAAGTTGGACACATTTTTCTAGGATTTTAGAAATGGGGGACATGATGGCTATGGGACGGAAATTAGTAACATTGTTATTGTTGCCTCCTTTGTGGAGAGGTATAATAAATGCCTGTTTCCAGATTTGGGGAACTGTGCATTCTTTTAGGGAGCGGTTTATTAAGATGCTAATGGGGTATGCAAGTGTTTAAGCAGCTATACTAAGAAAGTAGGAAGGGATATTATCAGGAGCGTTGGTACATGGTTTCAATTTCAGAAGGAGTTTCTTTATAGTAGATGTAGGCATGGGATTTAATGAAAGGAGGGTGGAGTCAGGAGAGGGAGAATTAGAGGATGGAGGTGATGGGGGTAAAGTTTGGGTAGTAGAAGAGGTAAAGGAGTTAGAGGATGGGAAGCAGGAAGTAGAAGTGGAGAAAGATAGAGTGTGAGTGGGGGGATGAGGGGGTATTAGAGAGCATGGTGGTATTGGAGAATGAAGAGGTCAATTTGGCAATAGAGTCTATAAAAAATGAGTTGAATTGGGTGGCCAAATCTAGTTCAGAGGCATTTGAGTCTGGGGTGGGAGTATCTGGTTTACTAGGATAAAGGAGACTAAAGATCCCTTTCCAGAATTTTTGAGGGTTGTTTTTATTATGGTTTTGGAGTGTTGAGAAATAGTTTTGTCGATCAAAAGTGATGAGCTTTTTTACTTTATTTCGAAGCATTTTATATTCGTTATGGAGCAGAGCTGTCTTAAGTTTCTGGTAGCGTGCCCAGACTTTATCTCTCTGTCTCATAATAGCAAGAGTATGTTTGGAGAGCCAGGGGGCTGATTTTGTTTTTATTCTCTTTGTCCTTAAGGGAGCTTGTGAGTCGAGTAATTTTAAGAATGTTGTGTTGAAGTGTGACACTGCCATGTCTAGTGGTAGTGTTTTTAGACAGTTCCAATTAATTGCTTGTAAAGAATTTGAGAAGGTAGTTGGGTTGAACTTTTTCTGGTCACGGATAGTAATATAGTTGTGGGTTTGTTGAAGGACAGTGGGAAGTCAGTGGGTGAAGATGGGTGTATGGTCACTAAGGGAGTCGGGAAGGGTGCCACTGTTGGAGAAATAGTGAGGATGGGAGACAAGGATCCAATCCAGTATACTCCCACTGGAGAGGTTTTTTGCAGGGCGAGTTACTGAATTGATTAGTTGAGAGAAGGAGTTTGTTGGAGATTGAATACAGGCCCAGTTAATGTTTACATCTCCTAGGATTATGGTTTTGTTGCTAATGTTACTAGAAAGCCAAGAAAGGATAAGTTCAAGAGTGGAGATATTATCCCCTGGGGGTATATAAAGGGAAGCTAGACATATGTGATTGTGATTATTGATTTGTAGTAGAGTAAGGAGAAGTTCGGCGTTGTTAAAGTGTGGAGTAGGTTTATTGTAGGGAGTGACTGCTAGGGAGGATGAATATAGGAGGGCTATTCCTCCACCCTTTTTGAGAGGCCTGTCTTTCCTTATGATGGAGTAGTTTGGGGGAATAATTTCGGAGTCCTTTATATGTGGTTTTAACCAGGTTTCAGAAATCGACAGGATGTCGGGTTTATTGTGTATGAGCCAAGCATGGAGGTTTGGAACTTTGTTTACTATACTTTGCGAGTTTAAGGAAGTAAATAATAAGGATTTATTTATGGTTGTTATAGTGGAGGGGCCTGGGTTTGGATGGATATCACCAGAAATGAGAGCGCTAATAAGATTTAGTATGGAATAGTTTATGTGGGCAGATAGCAAGGCAATGAGATTGGGTTCTGTTGTAAATTGGAGGGATTTGCTAGTAGTTATAGAAATGGGGAGTGTATGGTAGGAGAAAAGTTTGTATTGGAAAAGAAGGAGATTGTCAGAGGGGTATAAATAGGAGGAAATAAGAGAGTATGAGTGTGAGAGAGGTGAGTTCTGATAATTAGTTATGTGAAAGTGTTGGGAGTGGAGGGAAATAGTGGGCTGGGAGAGATGGTGGCAATAGAATAAGGAGAGGAGTAATAAAAGAGAAAGGGAGATGAAAGAGTGTTTTGAAAGCATGTTGGGAAAGAGATAACAGAATAATAGTAGAAGTAGAGTTATATGGTGTATAGAGGACACTAAGTATAGAGCAACTGGTAAATTACCTAAGTAGTATTAAGTTTGTGGAGAGTTGTACAATGTACGGGGGGGTGTGGTTTGGGTGTGGGAAAGGAATGGTTTAGGCCAGGAAAGATGATGATAGGGGTTTGTGTGAGGGTTGGTTTTGGCGGGAAAAAAGAAGGTGTGCCCAGATGTAGGATACTGATTGGAGTAGACTGGCAGTGGGTGTGGTTTATGGAGGGATAAAGGTAGAGGTGCTGGGGGCGGGTGGTAATTGGGGGCAGGGTAGGGGAGCAGAGTGAGCCCGAAGGGCAAACGGAGCGGATTGAGCCCAGTAGAGCAGAAGAGGAGCAAAAAACTATCAGTAGAGCAGTGTTCAAGAAGGGTAAGTAGTAGAGGGGTAAGTGGAGAGGGCCTAGATATGGTAGGAAAAGTGGGCTAAATGTATCAGGGGAAGAGTGAGGGATTGAGATGTGAGAACTATGAATCTGAAGGAGAGAATTCCAAGATCAGTACAAGTCTAATACAATGGAGAGGGGATATCCTCTAGTGGATAGAATGCTATTCACTCACCAGGGAAAATATTTGGGCTGAGAAGATTAGGGGAGAAGGGAGCAACAGTAACAGAGAAATGAGTGAGGTATGGAAGACAAGGAGTAGAGTTGGGGGGGGGGTTAGGCTGCTGGCATTCCAGACAGGGAGAATATGACTTCAGCTAGCAGAATTAGGAGTACAGGAGTTTCAGGCTTAGCAAATACACATACTTTCTTGAGATCTTTAGAGAGCCTCTCGGGAGCGTTATCCTCAAAGGAAGTTGAAGCAGCTCAGGGTATTTATTGCTATGGCAATAGGGAGTACAGCTTTGGTTGGGTCCAGTATCCACCCAGGCAAAAACACAGGGGGAGATTCAGGGCAAGAGAGTTTCTTGAGATCTTTAGAGAGCCTCTCGGGAGCGTTATCCTCAAAGGAAGTTGAAGCAGCACAGGGTATTTATTGCTATGGCAATAGGGAGTACAGCTTTGGTTGGGTCCAGTATCCACCCAGGCAAAAACACAGGGGGAGATTCAGGGCAAGAGAGTTTCATGAGATCTTTAGAGAGCCTCTCGGGAGCGTTATCCTCAAAGGAAGTTGAAGCATCACAGGGTATTTATTGCTATGGCAATAGGGAGTACAGCTTTGGTTGGGTCCAGTATCCACCCAGGCAAAAACACAGGGGGAGATTCAGGGCAAGAGAGCTGGAGGACAGGAAAAAGGTAGAAGTCTGTTAGTGACAAATAAAAATACACTTATCACAAAATACACAAAGTATTAGAACATGGTTTAAAGTTCATATCTACTGCTCCTCCTAGGAAATATGTAGTTAAAACTAAAATATTTCAATTAGTACATAAATTACATTTGCGTAATTATTTTGATGGATCAAAGGATGTGTTTTATGAAAATGGTGTAGTTGTTATAGAACAAGATACGAATGACAGTTTTTATACATGTGATTCTTCTTTTTCTGCACTTGATGAGGCCAATGCCTATTGTTTACTAGACACTACCAGAGTGCCTGTTAAGAGTACGTTTATTCCCCCATTTAAACATGAAGGAATTTCTCATTTTTCATCTATGGTTCCTTTTTCTATAGATAAGATTTTTGACAAGTTTTATAAAAACAAAAGTTTAGTTGGTTACAATTTAACCAAACAGGAGTGGCAAATGCTACAGAATATGAGTAGATGGCAATAATTAGTTGTGAAACTTTCTGATAAAGGCAATAAAATAATTATATTAAATTTTTCTCAGTATTTAAAAATCTGCACAGACCATCTTAATGATAAGCAAGTTTATAAAATATCTAGTTTTGAGAAATATGAACAAGCTATGGACAACTTTAAAGATATTTTGATGAAAGGTTATACACTTGGATATTTATCTAAACATGATATAGAGGTGAAGTTTAATATGGAAAGTTGTACTTTGGCAAAATTTTATTGCCTACCTAAAGTTCATAAAAGTATGACCTCCCCCCCCCCCCCCGGGCATCTGATAGTGGCAGCCAGTAATTATTTCTTGCACAATGTAGGAATTATGTTGCATTCTTACTTAACTACGTTTGTGGCAACTTTAGACTCCTACATTAGAGATTCTTTTGATTTTTTAGAAAAAATAAAGATAGTAGTATGGGGTGAAGACTTTTACTGGATCACCCAAGACATGAAAAGCTTGTACACGAATATAAAGCACTCAGTAGGTTTGGAGGCTTTAGAATTTTTGGAGGGTGAAAGTCTGGTCTCGTCTTACATTACTGAGTTAATGTATTTTAGTTTAGTTAATTTTTTTTTTAGTTTAACCAGGTAATTTACCAACAGATTCAAGGAACTGCCATGGGAGCTCCTTTTGCTCCCATGTATACAAACCTGGTCATGGGTTTATTTGAGATAGTTTTAATGTACAGATTAAATTTCTTTAAATAGCATGTTCCTTTATATTACAGGTTCATTGATGATTTAATTTTTTTATGTAAAGGCAGTAAAACACAGGTACAAGAATTTTTAGATTTACTTAATACAAATCGGTTTGGCCTCCAAATTGAAGGGTTGCAGATTGGTGACTGTGTTGTCTTTTTAGATTTAATCTTAAAAGGATAGATGAATGGTCAAATAAGTACAAGCGTACATAGAAAGTTTGAGGATGGGGGGTCATTTTCTAGGATGGACGTAGTTGCCATCTTGGTCGTGCACTCAATTCCCTTCCATATGGAGAACTTGTTATTTATAGATTATGTAGTGAACCAGAAGTTTTAGAGAAAGAAATAGTAAATAGTTGTAAAATGTTTAGAAAAAGGGGCATAGTATGGAAATTATTAAAGGAGCATTGGAAAAATTATGTGGGATGGACAAAAAAGCACAGGTAAAGTGTTATGGAAATAAAAATAAAAATATGCTTTATAATTATGGTGATGACAACAAAAGAAATGTGTATTTTGTTACAACTTTTAATGTACTGTCTAATGAAATAATAGAATGTATTAGACAATTCTGGCCTTTTCTTGTGGAAGGTAGATAAAAAGTTGTTAATTTATGTCAAAATCCTTTGGTTTTTTTAAAAAAGAGGTCATAATTTGAGAGACATGTTAGTACATGGAACTTTCTCCATGCCCAAGGAAAATCTTAGTAATAGTATTAGTAAGTTAGGTACTTGGGCATGTGGGAGTTGTTCCCTTTGCCCTTATATTGTTCGATCTTTTGATAAAATAAATGGTCTAATTATATCTAAAAACAGCAAAGACCCATCAGACCCTGCTTCATATAGACCAACTTCAGATTTAAAACACAATTATAAAGTATTTGTGTTTGTTGTGGTTGAAGGAATGGAAAATATGTTGCCAAAATTGACAGATATGGATCATTGTGGTTTTGTTGAGGGGATGCAAACATTTGACAACATTAACAGAACAATGATGATCCAGAGGGAAGTAGAATATAAGAAAATACCATTGTTATTGGTGGGCCTTGATGTAGATAAAGCATTTGACAGAGTAAGCTGGGATTTTATGTGTAGGGCAGTGAAAAGATAATAAAAAATGGGAAACTGAAAGCTCTGTTTATGGACATGGATAGTAAGATACAACCAGGAAAAACGTTTTAGTCCCTTTAGATTTATACAAGCCAGAAGAGAAGCTGTGGACAATAATTAAGAAACAGCTGAAAGTATTTATCTGGGAGGGGTAGAGAGCAAGAGTAAAGTGGAATAAGCTGATCCAATAGAACAAGGTGTTTAGGATTACCTGATTTGAATGGACATTTTGTAGCACAGTTAAGGCTTATATATATATATATATATATATATATATATATATATACATATATAAATATATATATATATATATATATATATATATACACATATATAAATATATATATATATATATATATATATATACATACACACACACATATGTATATGTATATATATATATATATATATATATATATATATATATATATATATATATATATATATATATATATATATGCATACATACATGTGTGTGCGTATACAAAGCCAAGTCAGATCTAAGGAATCAAGAAAGATAGAATTCCACTGTCATCATCTTCTGTCAATCTTCAGTGGGATGGAAACACACCTTTCATTTTCTCAATGGGAAAAAAGCAGCAGGCCTTGGACTAATCAATCTCATCGCCTCAAAATGGCCAACCTTTTGGTAGATCTGGGTCTGTTTATGAACTTGGGTCATCAGTTGTGCAAATAATTATCCTGTTTCTATACCAAATATTACTCAAAATCATTACATGTAATGTACTTTTTAAACCAAGAGTCAAACAAACGCAAACTGTTAATATATACAAAACAAAAGAACATATTTCAAAAATGATCTCTCTACAACAATGTACTGCAAGCTCACTATGAGGTGCTTATAACTTTCAAATTTTGTAAGTAAAAATGACCCCACATCTATTATTTATTTGATTTTTTTTAACTGGGGTAATATACTCATCAACATTAAAAACCCACAAATACACCAGCAGGACTAGTAGACACAAAATTTATTTCCAGGTTAAGCGTTTTCATCAAAGTAAAACTGACTTCATCAGAACAATATACAAACAGTCATGTGGATTTAACTATATTGCAGTAACACAGGACAGGTTAAAATCCCACCAATCAAACAAAAATCCTTTGAATAAATTAATACCTTAAAAGGCATACACTCTGAAAACTAAATAATCCAATAAAAACATTTCTTTAAAAAATACAATTTAAAATCAAACCCTTTCTGCTCCTTCTTTTAAAGCAGGCAAGATAGATATAAAAATCATTTAACCCTGGACACAGATTAGCTGCTAAATGAAGCTGCCACATCAATTCCCTTTTGTTTAAAGTGTTTTTCCAATTGCCACCTCTAGGGTTTATTTCTATTGTATCCAATATCCCAAACTTGAATCCAGAAAAAATGACACATATTTTACTATGCCTGAATAAGGCATTAGTTTCTTTTAAATTCTTAATATCATATAAATGTTCATATATCCTGGACCTGAGAGCCCTCTCAGTTTTCCCAACATAAAACCCCGGGCAGGAATTACACTTAGCCAAATATACTATTTTACTAGTGTGACAGTTACCTTTTTTAAAAAACACTATGTCCTGGTTTGTATTGTTAAGTTCCAAACTACCAACTGACAATATGAATCTACACTGTGTACAACAACCACAGGCTTTTGTAAATTCATTTAATTTTGCACTGCTATTATTCATATTACCCTCCAAGGTAAGCTTAAAATTGCGACCCACTTTAGTACAAAAAATAGGTTTTTCACCCACTGCTTGTAAAATATTGAGGTCACCCCTGAAAATATTCCACTTCTTGCAAAGGATGTTTTTTATGTCATTGTAACATGAACTGTATTGCACCACACATGCCTGGGAGAAATTGTAGGAAGAACTCTCTGTTTTTTTCATTATTTTTTGTTTCCGAAAGACCTCTACCTAACAAAGGTTGATATTTTGAACCCCACTCTCTCAAAATCTCTTGTAAAATGCTCTCTACAAATTCCAGTGGATAATCTCTCTCCAGAAACATATTCTTAAGGTCATTGAATTCTTTAATAACGTCCTCAAAGTGAGAAGTCATTCTAGAAATTCTAATGGCCTGTCCCTTAACAATACTTTTTTTCTGATATAATGGGTGGTGACTTTGAAAATGGAGATAAGAATTGCAAAAAGTTTTCTTTCTATACACTTTAGGTCTGAAACAACATACATCCTTAATGATAGTGGTATCCAAATAATGGATTTCTTTCTCATTGCATTCATAGGTAAATTTCAAATAATGAGTGGTGCTGTTTAGATATTCAATAAAACCAAGAATACTTTCTTTGGTACCCTTCCATAAAATAAAAATATCACCCAGGTACCTACTGTAAAACAAAATATCCAAGTAAAACCTGCTTTCAAAAATGAATTCCTTCTCCCACCCTAATAAGACAATATTTGCATATACGGGGGCACAAGTTGCCCCCATGGCAACTCCCTTTATTTGTTGAAAGTATTGCCCTTCGAAAAAAATGTAATTATTATCTAAATTCAAGGCCATAATTTCACAAACAAGCTGCAGACGCTCTGAAGATAATCTACAATGATCAAACAACATTTTTTCAAAATAATCTAAACCTTCCTCCCTAGGAATACAGGAGAATAAATCTTGCACATCTATTGTCAAAAAAAGTCCCAAGAATCTTTAACAAGATGTGGCATACCCTCAACTACATGCTTAACCATCTGATCCACAAACACTGCCAAATTGTGTGTTTTAGACCCCCCCCTGCTGCCACATTAGGCCTGAATGGGGGTGACAAAACATCTTTGTGGATGTTGGGGATGCCAAACATACTAGGTACATTAGGAAAATTATTGAATAAAAAGGAATAGACTTCCTGACTAATCCTTTGTTCTAATAAGTATTCTTCCAATACGCTGATAAGAAATATTAATCTGATTCTTAGATACCTGTAAATAGCTTTCCTCCTGAAACAAAATAGCTTGGATAAGGTTTTTGTAATCTTCACTGTCAAAAATCACACATTGACCAGTTTCAGTAATGGCCTGTGTGACAATATCAAAATTAATAGATGGTTAACAGAAAGCTGAGGAATACAGCACCCAGAATGTGATACAGACATCATACACATAATGCCTGAGTGCAGATGAATACTTAAGTTTTAAACTACAGAAGCCAGAATATCAACTTTAAAGACATGTCATACTGTACAATGTTATGTACATAAAGAAGTTATGTGCTCACCATAATGTTCCATCTATGTTATCCATTTTCATTTATCTACAATATATGGGCTCAGTTCCGATCCTTAGAACTGGCTCAGCCTTTACTACAGCTCAAGCAGACCAAAAAACTCTCGAGCTTAACCCTTACCCACAATGCTCCTCTCCTAGTTACCTCAGAATGAGTTTGCTGAAAGATAGACAGAATGAACCCCCCCCCCAAAAAGCCTTCATAGAGACCATATCTGGGACCATATGATAATAACAGCAATGATGTGTGTCCACTATTGGTTCAACCAAAATAACTTTGATGGCAGGGGGTAGGTGGGAGGGGAATCGAGGATTAATGAAAATGAACAACACAGATAGAACATTATGGTGAGTACATAACTTCTTTATCTGACGTTGTCAATTTTCATTTTATCCTCGACATATAGGACACAGTCCCCCAGCTACCTTAGATCTCAGGTGGACTCAAGGAAGGATATTCCTGAGTACCATTGAACCATATGAAGCTCTTCCCCTGGAGACCAGATCTAATTTGTAATGAGTGATGAAGGTATGGGGAGTAGCCCAAGTTGCCTCCACACAGATATCATCTATTTTAGCTCTAGACTGATAAACAGCTGAAGTAGCAAAAGCTCTGGTAGAATGTGCCTTTATAGGCTTAGGCAATTTCATTTTATTTTTGTTATAGATAAATAAAATACATTCTTTCACCCATCTGACTAGTGTCACTTTACTCACTGGCTGACAAAGTCTAGGAGAAGAGAATGACACAAATAGTTGGTCAGATTTTCTTAAGTTTTTAGTTCTGTGTAGACAGAAAATGGTCTATGAACATCTAATAAATGTAAGCAGTATTTGTCTTTGTTAACATAATTGGGAAAAAATACTGGTAGATGGATGGTCTGTTTGACATTGGACTCGACACTACTCTTGGCAGAAAGAAAGGATTAGTTCTCAATGAAACTCATTCTTTGTGGAAAAATCAGGTAAGGAGGTCTACACGATAAGGTTCATATTTGTGAAATTCTTCTGGCAGAAGTTATTGTCACTAAAAGTAGTTTTCCAGGATAAAAACTTCAGATCACATTCTATTGACGATTCAAAATGAGGTTGAACAATGGTTTGTAATACTAAGTTTAGATCCCGAGGAGGGCTAGGATCTTTGTAAGGGAGGTTTTAGCAAGAGTATTCCTTTTAAGGCAGCTTTGCAGAGCTTATGTGAAGCCAAGGAGGATTTTTGAAAACCATTATGTAAATTAGAAATTGATGCTAATTGAATTCTGATGGTAGACTGTGAAGCGCCAGCATTAAAAAGTGAACCTAAAAATTCTAGTATCTTATCGATGGGTGCTGAAAAAGGATCAATATTGTTGTCACATGCCCAAAAGGTAAATCTCTTCCATTTACTATTTAGAGTTTACAAGTAGCTGGTTTATGTGAGGCTAAGAAAATATGATGTACCAGGGAAGACAATGATGAAAGCCTGGCAATTAATGGAAATGGAGAAACCAAGCTGTCAGTTTGAGATTCATGATGTTGGGATGGATTAGTCCCTCTGGATGGGACAAAAGATATGGATCTGAGTCCAGAACCCAAGGCTGTTGAATCAGATAAGGACAAAGAAAAGGGAACCATCTGTAGAGGCCAATAAGGTGCAATGAGGATTACTTTGCTCTTCAAATCCATGAAACACATCAATGGGCAGTTGAAGTCAGCTGAGTAAAAATGAGACAACTAATTACATAAAACAGAGCTGGAACACCATGGTGAAGTATGTGTAAGATAGTGAGATTAAAATCATGTAAAATGTTAATACATAAAACTTTAATACAAACACTATTCACCTTCCAAAGATCAAATAAAACAGCTGATGAGCGCTTTCAGCTTATGCCTCCTTCTTATCGTAAGGCAGCTTATTCTCAGTGGTATTTTAAAAGAATTTCATCCAATCCATTTCCTTCATCATTTCCTAAAAAAATATTTAACCAATCAGAATATCCCATGATGAAGTTAAAAAGGTTAATGATACTCGAGTAGGGTGAACTGATATGGAAGCAATGTTGAATAAGGGAATGCCTTTACCAAAGGATCAAGATGAGCAACAACAAAATATAACATTTGCAGATAAGGAGAAAATACTACTGATGAATGCTACGAAAGAGGATGGCATCATGATGACTGGAGTGAGAGCAAAAGATACAGCAAAGTGGATGACATGATGATATGGAGGAGGCTAGACATCCTATGTATCCAAGAGATGAGATGGAAGGACGGTGCAGCAAAGACACTTGGCTTGGGATCCAGAGTCTATAATCAGGTGGAGGGCAGGCTAGAAATGGGGTAGGAATTGTGGTGAGACAGAGGGTTCAGAAGGCAATAAGGGATATCATCAGAATTAATGACAGACTTATGGCAGGCAGACTCCTGTGTAATGATAGGGAAGTATTCATAATCTCAGCCTATGCCCCACAGCAGGGTTGCGATAATGAGTAAAAGAGTGCATTCAGACAGCAATTGCTGGACCTTCTAGATAAAGCAGGACAACATGAATTGGTGTTGATAATGGGTGACTTGAATGCACATATCGGGACAGAACAAGCTATGAGGACTGCCTGGACCCACATGGGTGGGACAACAGGAATAAAGAAGGAGAAGCCATTCTAGACTTCTGTATGACTAATGGCTTGATAGTAAGCCAACACATGGTTCAGAAAGAGAGACAGTCACAAGATCACATACTAAAGTAGTCAACATGCAACTCAAGTAGACTTCCTCCTAGTAAGGAAAAGGCACCAGGGTAGAATCCATGACTGCAAAGTCATCCCCGGTGAAACAGTCAGCCCACAGCATAAACCACTAGTTTCCACAATCAGCTGTAAGCAGGGGTCAGAGAAGGCTCTAAGGTCAACAGAAACCAGCCTGGAGACCTGAAAGTTGACAGGAGAGAAAGTACAACAGTTCAAGGAATTACTCAGGGCTCTAGCACCCCAAGAAGAGGAGGAAATACGTGGAACTGAAGAAGAACGGCAGCACCTAAAAACAACATGCGTTAGGACTACAGAAAAGATATGTGGCCGAGCCAGGTATGGAAATAAGGTACATAAGGAAAGCTGGTGGTATAATGCAGAAGTCCAGGAAGTCATCAAAAAAAAAAAGAGGAGTGCAGGAACAAGTGGGAGACAGAAAAGACTGACCAGGCTAGGAAGAACTACTGGATGGCTAACAAAAAAGCTAAGAAAGAAGTTGCAATAGCAAATAATAGGGCACGAGAGGCACTGTATCAACTTCTAGAAAGTGATTCAGTAAGTGGCACAATGAAACTACATCAGGTTGCAAGGCAAAGAAAGAAAAATAAAGAAGATAGTCAGACACCATTCATAAGGGATGCCAGCAACAACCTGCTCACCAGCCCAGAGAATATCAAAGGCAGATGGAAGGAGTATTTCCAGCAGCTTCTGAATGAAAAAAAAACCACCACAGAAGCTGTACTGCCCCAGAAACAACCTAAAATGAGAGAAGAGGAGGAGCCCACCCTAGAAGAAGTAAGAACAGCACTAAGGAAGATGAAGTCAGGGAAAGCAGCAGGCTCAGATGAGGTCACAGCAGATATGATAAAGATGTTGGGTGAGATAGGGGAGAAATGGCTCCTGAGGGTACTAATAGCAGTGTGGAGAGAAAGGTGTATCCCAGATGACCGGAGAATAAGCACGCTCATGCCAGTGTACAAGAACAAAGGGGACATCCACAACTGTGGGCAGTACAGATGTATCAAACTTCTATCACATTGCATGAAAGTTATGAAGATGGTGACTGATAAACGGACATGCAGAGTAGTAGAATGTAAGATGGGAGATGAGGAGTATGGATTCAGATCAGGATGCAACACAATTGACCTGATGTTTGCAGTGAGACAGATACTTGAAAAGAAGATAGGAGAGAGTCCAACTGGGCATTCCTAGACGTGGAGAAAGAAGGTCCCAAGAAAGCTGATCTGGGCAGTACTGCGGTGGTTTCAAGTCCCAGAAACATTGGTAGAATTAGTGCAGGCTATGTACAAGGAACAAATGACTCAAGTACGAACAGTGTTTGGCCTGACAGAGGGGTCCCCAGTGGGAGTGGGTGTACATCAGGGTTCAACTCTGAGCCCACTGCTGTTCATACTGGTGATGGACTACATTAGCAAACAGGTTGGTGGGGATGAATCAACAAAGCTGCTGTATGCAGACGATGTGGCAGTACAGGCAGACTCTGAGCTAGAACTTCAGCAAAGGAAAGGAGAATGGAATGTAAATCTCAAGGCACATGGGATGAAACTAAGCACAGATAAGACGGTGGTAATGGCAGCAAATTGGGGAAATCAGAAGAAGCTGAGAATAGCGATAGAAGGAAAGATAGTGGAACAGGTAAACAGCTTCAAGTATCTGGGATGGGTAGTTGATGAGAAAGGTAGTCTGAATGAAGAGGTCAAAGCTAGAATCAGAGGGGCTGCAGCCAACTGGCATCGAGCATCAGGTGTATTCTATAACAGCAGAATGCCAAAGAAGCTGAAAAGTAAGGTGTACAAGACAGTGGTGTGACCAGTACTACTGTATAGTACAGAAACCTGGGCAGTAAAGGCAGAACAGTTGAAGAAGCTAGAGGTGATGGGGTGATGGTAATGAAGTGCCTCAGAAAGGTGGTAGGATGACAGACGAAGAAATGAGGACATAAGAGCAGAAGCCAAAGTAGCTCCAATTGCAGGAAACATCAAAGAGAACAGATTACAGTGGTTTGGGCACATTTGTAGAAAAGCAGAAGACAATCTGGTGAGGAAGATTTGGGACAGACAGGAAGAAGGTAAGAGGAAGCGAGGATGTCCAGCAAAGAGGTGGAAGGATTGTGTGAAAGAAGATCTGCGACAGTCAGGCATGAGTTTTGAAGAAGGCAGGAGTAGGAGTGTGGCACTGAATTGAGAGAGTTGGTGATAGTTAACACAATACCCCAACCCCATGTAGAGAAATAGGAAAAAGGGGGCTGATGATGATGATCTACCATTTTTTTTGGACTTCCTATAATGATGGAACAACAGTTTCAATACAAAAAGAATCGATCTGTGAACAGGGACAGGAAGAGGAGGAAACTTTCGACATGACAATGTGGCTTTAATCTCACTATCTTATACACACATACTTCACTGTGGTGTTCCACCTCTGTTTTATGTAATTACTTTGCTCTTCAGTCTGACTGCTTTCTGTACAAATTTTGGAATTAGGGGAATTGAGGGAAAGACATACACAAGCCCAGAGGGCCAAGTGTGTAGAAGAGCATCTCTCGGTGACTCCGTTGGAGGGGGGAATCAGGGCAAACTAGCTGTTGCACTTGTTTAGGGGAGAAGCAAATAGGTCGCAGCAAGGCTGGCCCCACTGATGAAAAATCCTTTCCGTCACTTTCGGATTGAAAGACCACTCCATGAAGTAGGAGACTACACCTGCTTAGTTTGTCCACTATCACACTGGAACTCCCTGAAATGCGCATTGCTATCAGAAAGCAGTTGCAACAGATCTCCCACTGCCACACTCTGAGAGCTTCTCGAGAAAGGGGGTAGGATTCTGTTCCTCCCCGTCTGTTGATATACCAAACCAGTGGCATATTGTCTGTTTGAATCACAACAGTTCCTGAAGGAAGAGCAGTCTGAAATGCTTGCAACACTAAAAGCACTACCCATAGCTCCAGTACACTGATATGCAAGTTGGCCTCTGTAGGGGACCAAGTGCCTTGGACAGTTTTGCCCAGATAATGCCTCCCCACCCCATCTGGGGGCTATCTGTGGTCACCATGGTTTGGGGTTGTGGTAGGACAAAATGACAGCCTAGAAGAATATCTTTGGCATGCATCCACCAAGCTAAATCTTTTCTGCAAAGACTGTTAATCAAAACCAGGTCCAACATGGGTTGGTAAAACATTGACCATTGAGATGTTAGCATCCACTGTAGTATCCTCATGTGGTATCTTGCTAAGGGAACTAGGCTTATGGCTCCAGCCACTCAGCCCAGTGCCTGAAGGGCTAGATGAGTTGTTACCTTTCTGTTGCTGATTAGCTTCTGTACCTGAACTCTGATTTTCTGTAATCTTACTGAGGGAAGAGAAGCTATTGAAGTCCGAGTATTTAGAAGGGTTCCTATGAATTCTAAATTTTAAGTTGGGGTCAATTTCAATTTTTCTTAATTTACAGTTATTCTCAGATAAGGGCAAAGGTGAAGTACATGGTCTCCTGTTTCTACCAAACGATGTCTGGTCGGAGCGGTAATGAGCCAATCCTCTAAATACGGAAACACTCGGAATCCCTACAGTCTCAAGTGAGCTGCTACTACTGCCATACATTTGGTGAACACTCTGAGGGCTGTGGTGAGGCCAAAGGGCATAACTCTGAAATGATAGTGATTGGAGGAACCTTTTGAATTGTTTGTCCATTTTGATATGATAATACATATGCTGAAGACATACTGAGCACATCCAATTGTCTTTTCCCAAAAATGGAAGAATGGACTGTACAGTGACCATCCAGAATGTGGTTTGACAAATTTGTTTAGTACACTTAGATCTAAAATTGGACTCCAGTCCCCTGTCTTTTTTGGCACTAAAAATGATCTTGAGTAAACTCTGGAGTGTCTCTGATCTGGTGGAACTTCTTGGATGATTTTTTTTCTAGCAGTTTTTGGATTTCTAAAACTGCTTGTTCCCTCTGACTGGGTGTAACATCAGGTATTTTCATGCATACAGGGGTAGAAAGAGAGAAGGAAATTGTGTAGCCTCTGGATATAATCCTCTGCACCCAGGTATCAGATGTTATTTGTAGCCAGGCATTTTGGTGCAGGGATAAGCATCCCCCGACTGCCTCCAAAGGAAGACAAATCGGGCCTCCTTTCAGGAGCATTGGTAGGGTTTGGCAAAGAAAGAATCCTTGAAACCCTGGTTCTGTGGGCTACCTCTGCTGCTTGGACAACGTCTTCCATTAAAGTTCTCCCCTCTGGCTCTGGGGGAACTGCCTCCACATGTCCTAAAAGGTTCTTGTACTTTTTGAACCACATTTTTCCACTGCTTCCCTGATTTCTAGAGAATGGTCATTGAGGAGTGGAAAAACATATGCCCACAGCAAAAAGGGTCTTTCCATCTTTTCACACCTAGATAAGGTTTTCTCTACCTTTTGGGCCGAACAGGGATGATCCATCAAAGGGTGCATTTATGAATGAAGACTTAAATGGCTCCGCAAAGTCACATAGGCGCATCCAAATGTGTCTTCTAATGTCAATGCCTGTACCTGCTGCTGGCTGCATGCGTAATTAACCTCATGCTCGAATTTCATATACTCTCCAGGGTAGGCAACTGGGAAGCCACCTTTTCTTGGACATCCTCAGAAACGGTTCCTGCAAGGGTTATCTGACAACTCCTTAACCAGATCACTCTGAAGTCTGGTGAAATGTGCCAAGAAATTCAAGGACTGTAAATCAAAGGCCAATGATGGATAGACCTACTTCCTAAATATATCCACCAAGACTCTCTGGTTAGTTGGATGGATAGAGGAACTTTCTTCGGCCAGTTCCATCTTTGTGGGTGACACCACGACCATGGCATCAACAGCTAACCCTTCAGGCCAGAACTGTTTGTCTTCAGGGGCAGACAGAATTTTGTCAGATCTCCTGGGGATAGGTTCAGTAGTATCAGGGGCCTTCCACACCTGCTGAGAGGTAAACTGAATGAGCTCGTCAGTGGGTGGAGTCACCCAAGAGGTAGAGGGTCGAATGGCGAAGTCCTGCATGTATCCTGACTCCTCTGAAGAGGAATTTTGGGACTTTCAGCCACCCCTCTGTTTTAATATTTCCATGATGTCTCCAAAGGATACATCATCAGGGGGTCAGGGGGGTGTCCTTGGGGGATCTCTCCCCATCAAAGTCAGTATCTTTGGTGACCAATTCCTCTGGGGAATCCAATTGCTTTCTCTTGCACTTTCATTTCTTAGAGACCTCCTCAGTGGGATGATCTGGGGAGGTATCAGAAGAGGAGGCAACTGTTGTTTTGGACTCCTGCAGTCTTGGCACTCACTAATCCAGTGGAAGTGCTGGTTGAATAGCTGGGTAAGAGAAGGAAAGGGACACTGGCTCCAAAATGGAAGGGTCTGACTAATAGTGGCTGTCAGAGCTCTCTCCATAGCTTCAAAGGCTAGACCCCTCCCCGAAGAGGGAAGGGAGCCAGGAACCAAGAAGGACTGCCTTGGAACCGTGGTCACTTCCCGCCCCAAAGAGACAGCCCCTGAGAGCAAAGCTGGAGCAGAGCTGATCCATGCCAAGTCTTCAAGGTGAACAGATGGCTCCAAAACCAAATCTGAAAGGACAGAAGACCTCCAAGCAGGAATTGGTTCCAAGGATAAGGATATCTCCAGAACCTTACAGTCAACACTGGGTGGTTTGCAGCCAAAAACTCTAATACTTCTGATGGAGTCAGAGGAGGAAAACTGGAGGGGTAAAGGGAAGTTTTGGCTCCTGTCAGAAAAATATGTTTAGTAATATGCTTAGTGCATTCGAGGTTTAAAAAGGGTTAACACATTTATTCTATTTCACACTGCATAAATCTGTATGAACTGCAGAAGCATTCCAATCTTGTAATGTCATGAAATATGCGCAGTTATGATCTTTGCTTATGCTTTGGAAATTTACAGGGAAGCATTCAATTTCTGCTAGTGTCAGGGAAATAATAATAGATGTATCACTTCTACTAATGTCATGAGATTTAAACAAAGAGTTATTGATTTTCCGCTTATGCTATGAGAAAATACACAGCTGCAGAAGCTACTGATAATGAAGACAAAGGCTGTGTGAAAATATGAACTGCAATCAGCATTTACTTGTACCTAAGCTAGAAAAGTACCTTGAAATGTGACATATGTATTAGAACTGCACAATAGAAGCTTGTAGTGGGCTAAAGCCCCCAAGGTCAGGTTGTTTTTCTCAAATGTTTTTCATAAATCCAGTCATGTCAGCAGGAAATCCAAGTAACATTTTCTATGTAACACATAGTGAGTTTTAAATCTGAACATGTCAGCAGGAAATCTGAGTAACAGTTGCTGTAGAACAATACAGAAAGTTGTGTCTGACTATGTCAACCATAGAAAGTAACATTTTATAGAACAGTATAAGAGAAGCATACTGCCTGTTAGTAATTAGGCAAAATCCTGTATTTGCATGTTTTTGTCTCCTTGCTGCAAGTAATAAAAGGTGCCATACCTGAACCTTATGTGAAATGGTCTCTGAATTTTTTTCCTTTGACAGATTGGTCCTTCGGACTGGAAACTCTCACTTCACCTCGGATCAGACGGGCCGAGTGGTTGAAACCATACAGGGAAGAAACCAAATCAGTTCTTCTTATATGAAAAGCCCTCCGACTGAATTGTCGTGCAAAAGAGGCCAGCCACTTTCTGATCTGTGACTGAAGGACGGGTTTTCACGAACCAGGTGATCAATCATGAAGGCTCAGGTAAGGTGAATCTACTTTTTTCTGTTTTAGATCAGGGACTAGATTTGTATTGTTTTTGTCAAGACTGTATTTTTACAAGTCAGGGACAGAAAAGAGTACTGTCTTGTCATAGATCAGGGAAAACAGAATAGGTAGGCAGTCATTCTGAAGAGACTATAACAAAATCCGTGGTACCACGTTAAAAATAAGAGAGGTTACATAACGATCAAAAAGGGTAGAACAAAATGGGTAATAATTGCACAAAAAGACCCCAAAATCCGCCGTTAACTGAAGACGCAAAATACACGCTGATAATATTAAATACTATTCAAAATGGGTTAATAAGTATGAATTTGCCAGTAAATTAGAAAAATCCTCGCTTATCAAACTTGTCAAACATCTCAAAACCGATTCCAAAGGTCGGGTAAAAAAGCAACGCCAATTAGGAATTCCTCAGGCACACAGGTGGATTGAGGAAGTAAACCGTAGGGAACAAAAGAACAACAATTCAAAAGCAATGTTTTTAGATAAGGAGGACAATAATTTAGTAATAGCGTCGGCCCCTCCGCCTCCCTTACCAGAATATGAAGCAAGTGAACAAGTTAGTCCACCCCCACAATATCCTGCTGTCACTGAAAATAGAGACATTGCAAAAGCAAAACCCTTTATTAAAGATCCCATCGGGACCAGGTCTCGAACACAGGCAGGTAACTCGAATGAAGGCATTGAGTTATATCAAATGGTTAAGAATTCACGCTCTATGAGTGAAGAAGAAATATGCCCACTCATAGAAGTACCTAATCCTCAGGCAGGACAAGACGGTCAGGACCCAACTATTCTAGTGTATAGACCCTGGACTCCGGAAGATATCTGGAAAGCCACTGAGGGAATTCCCCATCCAAAAGTTAATTTTAGAAAGTTCTCAGAAGATTTACAAGGAATGAGGCTAAGTTATAATTTAAACGGAGAAGAGGTAGAAAAAGTAGTTAGACAAATTGTGGGGCCAGATTGGCACATGATTAGTGGCAACTGGAATCCCTGTGACGCTGCACACAGATCCCTCCCACATAGCAGCACAGAACTAGACAACAGAGTAAAAGGTCTTACAGACCGCATCTCTGAGAAATGGAAGCCTAGGGCAGACTGGACTTGCATTAATCAATGCATCCAACAAGAAGGTGAAACTGTTGACCAATATTATGCCAGATTATTAGAATGTTTTAATAACCACTGTGGAATGCAGGTTCCTGAAGATCAAACACAAGATTTCCCATATGAACAACAGTTAAAGAATGCATTTTTAAAAGGCAGTATTGCACCCATAAGCAGTTTTATTACAAAACACATGGTAGATCATCGTACAAGCAGGTTACAGTCATTACTTGAATATGCTAGGCATGCCAAAAGGCATTTTAATAGCAAAAATAAAAAGAAAGCTCAAGTATTTTCTGTAGAAGATGGAGCAGAAGTTTATGTAGTATAGTCCAAGAAAAAGGGCAAGAAAAATGCCCAGGGAAACAAACAATCTGATCAGCGATCAGAGGACTTTGAAGGGCGAAAGAAAAGGGGAGAATGTTTTAAATGCGGTAAAAAGGGACACTTGGCAAAGGATTGCAAGAAAAACAAGAAGGCAACCACGGAAGACAAGGAGGGTGAGGACTGACTATATGATAGTCAGGAATCACTAGAAGGGGATAGCGGAGAAAGGACAAATGAGAATGTGATAGAAGAGACAGAGGAAGTGCAGGAAGCTACGGACAGTGAAGAATATGAAATATTAGACCTAGCCTTATTTAACGGACACAAAACCAGAAGTTACACTCTTGGTAGAAGGGAGGGAAGTCAAATTCTTGTGTGACTCAGGGGCATCACGAACCCGGATACATCCCTCCAAACTGCCAGAAAACTCAGTCACCTGATTACATACTAGTAAAAGCAGCTAATGGACAGCTGTACCGGGAGCCCCTCTCCCGTAACATTGCAATAACTGATCCTGTTTCAGGATTGACTCAGAAAAGCAAAACTGTTGTTTCTGCAAAATGCCCAGTGAACCTCTTGGGCAGAGACCTCATGCAGCTATTTGGTATAGCAGTAGTCCCAACCATGCAGGGTATGGAAGCACAGCGACAAATTGATACCTTTGCAGTGCAATCGGAGGGTGAAATGTTTTATTGCTACAGTCAGGACTTGGTTATGAAGAATTAATGAATGCAGCCATCAGCAAGTTCCCCTCCCTTGACATTGATAAGCAACACTTGTTGCACTGTACCCTGTATTATTGTAACATGCCAGGACCTGATAAGGAATATGAGCAAGAATTGTTTAAAAATCGTGCAAACAGATTGATATTACGTAATCTGTACTGGGACAAAGAAGGGAACAGTGTAGCCAGCTGTTCATTGCCCCAGGAGTTCTTTGCACTCTATAAATCTAATCGATTACCACATGTTAGCTTAACTAAGGACAAAAACATAGAATGGGCAGACTTAGGAGAAAAAGTCACAAGATGGGAAAAACAGACAGAATTAGAACTGACAGAACAGGGAATACAAATACAGAAGCTGAATTGGATAACTCAGACCCACCCAGCCGTACACTTGCAGTCTAGCAAGGACAGCTGATTAGTACTCCTATTAAAGAAGGAAGAGAATGCCTTACAGAATATACCAGAAAGTCTCTGGTCAACAGGAAAGTCAGATGTAGGACTTATTCGTACAGCGGGGCGAGTTTCTATCACGCCAAAGTCAGCATTTAGACCACAGAAAAGACAGTATCCCTTAAGAAAAGATGCAGAGGTAGGAATCAAACCTATTATAGTAGCTTTACTTAAGGAATGGGTAATGGTGGAATCTCCCGATTCACCATGTAACACACCCTTATTTCCTGTTAAGAAAGCAAATGGAGAATGGCGTATGGTCCAAGATTTACAAGCTGTAAATGACACAGTAATACCAAGGGCGCCTACAGTGCCAGACCCACACACCCTGTTGAATGATTTAAAACCTCAACAGAAATATTTTTCTGTGGTAGATATCAACAATGCGTTCTTTTCAATATCGATACACCCTGACAGCCAGTACTGGTTTGCATTCACATTTCAGGGGAAAAAGTATACATACACGCGACTACCACAGAGATACTGTGAAAGTCCAACAATATTCTCACAAGAAATGGCAAGCAACTTGGTGGGATTTATGCCACCAAGAGGCAGTCAGATTTTACTTTATGTTGATGATATCCTGCTGGCGACCCCCACCCAGCAAGATTGCAAAGAAGATACCATAGCGCTATTACGATTTTTAGCCGCTGAAGGACATAAGGTAAACAAAAATAAACTGCAGCTTTGGAAAAAAACAAGTCAAATATCTAGGATATATAATATACAAAGAGGGTAGAACATTAGATGAGGACAGAAAAGTAGCAATTTTGCAAGCACCAAAACCCACTACCAAGAAGGAAATGATATCTTTCCTGGGTACAACTAATTTTTGCCGGAGCTGGATTCCAAAATATGCTTTGGAATCTGCAACTCTGACTGACCTGATATATATATAAAAAGCCTATGGCAGCACAGGATTTGTTACAATGGACACCAAAGGCAGAATCTGCTTTCTGCAAATTGAAACAGTTAATAGCGTCCTCATTAGTTCTGGGATTAACAAACTACCATAAACGTTTTTTTCCAAAGTAAGCAAGGTTATATGACATCAGTGTTAACACAACAGCATGGGGACAAGCAACGCCCCATTGCTTATTATTCATCACAACTAGACCCAGTGGCACGGTCTTTACCTCACTGTGTACAAGTGGTAGTTGTAGCTGCAATGGCAGTACAGGCTTCGGCCTCAGTAGTTTTATTCCACCCTCTCACTTTGAGAGTGCCTCATGCAGTCGCGATTATTTTACTGCAAGAGAAGGTAGCATATCTTTCCCCTGCTAGGCATCTTTCCTGTATGACTATATTGTTGAGCCAACCTCATATGACAATTGAATGATGCACGACTTTGAACCCTTCTACCTTGCTCCCAACTCCTGCAGATGGCACACCACACCACTGCCTGCAGGTGATTGAGCAAAAGACACTATCTAGAAAAGATCTCATGGATGTCCCCCCTTGGATGATGCCGAGGTGACATACTACGTGGATGGTTCGTGCAAAAGGGGTCCTGCAGGACAAACCTAGTAGGATATGCAGTAGTTTCTGATACTGAGATTATAGAAGTAAAACATTTACCACACAACCTATCTGCACAGGCAGCAGAAGTGATTGCCTTGACACGGACATGTACCTTAGCAAAGGGTAAATGTGTGAACACTTTTACTGACAGCCAGAATGCTTTTTCTACTGTACATGTTTTTGCGCAACAGTGGAAAAATTGAGGAATGGTAACATCTACTGGCAAACCTATCAATCATGCACAGTTTATTCTAGATCTTTTAGAATCTATTCAGTTACCTCAGAAAGTAGTTATTTGTGAATGCACAGCTCATACCAAGCAATAAGATAGGATTTCAAAAGGTAATGCGAGAGCTGATACAGCTGCAAAACAAGCAGCTTCAGAAGTATTTCTTTTAAATGAGGAACTACAACCCTCTGAGATTTTAGACTTAGAAATGTTAAAGACAATGCAGACACTCACTATGCAAGCTGAAAAACAAAGATGGGTAAAACGAGGAGCAAGTCTCAAAAAGGGGCTGTACATCTCTAAAGAAGGGAAACCGATACTACCATCTAATTTGTTTAGATATGCAGCTTTGTTGAGCCATGGGCAATGCCAAGTCTCAACAGGGGGGATGGTACAGCTGGTGAACCGAGTGTTCACAACATATGGATTTAGAAACTATTCTAAAAAATTTTGTTTGATGTGCCAAATTTCTAACAAACATCATGCACAAGGAAGCAAGGGAGTTTCCCTACACCACCATATCCATTTCATACTATCTGTATGGATTTCATAGAATTGAACAAATGTGAAAATAAAAGGTATTGTCTTGTCATTGTAGATATGTTTTCCAGATGGGAGGAAGCCTTTCCAACCAAAAATCCAGACGCAGCTACGGTAGCGAAAGTCCTTGTTAAAGAAATCATCCCTAGATTTGTCATTCTGGAAAGGATCTACAGTGACAATGGTACACACTTTGTAAACCAAACCATACAACAGTTAAGTAAGCATTTTGGTAATTCTTTAAAAAATCATTGTGCATACCATCCGCAATCTGCAGGGCTAGTTGAGAGGCATAATGGAATTTTAAAGAATAAGTTAAGAAAATTAATAGCAGAAACAGAAAAGAATTGGGTGTACTGTCTGCCCCTGGCACTGTTGAGCATGAGAACTGATCTGACTGCAAAAGGATTGACTCCTTTTGAAAAACTATTTGGAAGGACTTATTACATACCCCAGTGGAAACCTCTCATGCCCACAGACCAGGAAGCTGACTGTACACTAGCCGAATATATGAGAAATTTGTTGAATTCTAAACATCTGTTGCAGTCAAATTCTATTTCAGATAAAGAACAAACCAAAACATCGGAAGTGGCAGTGATCCCAGGGAACTGGATTGGGTGAAAGCTATTAAAAAGAAGAATTGGACGTCACCAAGGTGGGAAAGTCCATACCAGGTGCTTCTTTTGACACCCACTGCAGTCAAAATCACAGAACGAGCCTCGTGGATCCACCTGACACACTGCAAACTAGTTAAGAACTTTGAACTGGACAAAAATCTTACCTCTCCATCGGGGCCCTCAGCACAAAGTTTGGCTACAAAGGGGGGTCAGATCAATAGGACTGATCCGTCTCAACCCCAGTGAAGAAGCCATCGGTGCTGAAGGTCCTATTAGAAAAGAGAGTAAGACCACATGTTAAAAGCAAAAATGATAGAATCTAGAGAAATCCAAATAAAACTACTCGGTAGAGTTGGGGAAAACGGGAATGCAGAACAACCATTTCCTCAGAAGTATTGCATAATCATCCTGTTAACTGTACTAGTGACAATAATCTTTTTGTTGTGGCCATTCCGTTTCCCAGCCACACAAACTGAACTGAATAAATGTGAAGAGCTGCACATAGACTGGCACCCAAACTTCAATACTTACCAAGCAATCAAAATGTGTATGCTGAGACTTTCAATGTTTCGAATTGCTGGATTTGCACAGCTTTGCCAACAGCATACGGGGGTTATTGTTAACTTCAGTCCCCCTAGGAGTCAACGAGACCTGGGAAAACTTGGTTCATGATACATCAACTATTACAGCACAAAATAAAATAGCATTGCACTTGTCTGTTCAACAAAAGGGAACTGTGTGTTTTTACAAAAATGATACAGTTCAGGTGGGCTGGAGCAATTGCAATGTGACTGTTCCTTATAGATGCTATACTAAAGCTAATAACACAGGTTTTTATTGTAATACAAACTATGATTCAGTTTTTAAATTGATGCACAAATCAATTGAGAAAGTAAGACATGATTTTGTTCTCTATAAACAACTGTCTATAATTGACAGAAAAATGTTTCACGCAGGACAAGTGCATATTCATAGTAAAGATACTACTAAAGTAGAAGACTGTTATTTTGTATGTGGTAGAAAAGCATACAAGTGGTTACCTGAGAATTGGTCCGGCAGTTGTTTTTTGGGCTACCTGGTTCCGGCCATACGACACACAGCAGTTTTACCTCGAGGAAAAATTTGAAATGTTTGAGAAGCCGTTAAGAAGCCTGTCAATCCAGTAGGACAAATTGATGCACCCTGGAAAAATCATCATGCTGTGGGCGATGGACTGACACACATGGACTTGAGTGATTCTGTTATATCGTGGGCAGGCATATTACCAGTATATGGAGCAGTGAAATCGATCTGGGAGCTGAGAAAACTGTCTAAACTTCTCAAAGTAATGAGCAATGCAACCTTTTCCGCTCTAGAATTGGTGACTGATGAACTGAATGCCATGAGAACTGTAGTGCTTCAAAACCGCATGGCTCTCGACTTCACCCTAGCGGCGAGAGGAGGTACTTGCACTTTAATCCAGGAGGAGTGCTGTTCGTATATTCCTGACCATAAACACGAGATAGACCATCACCTTGAGGTAATTCAGCAAGTGTCGGCCATGACCAAACCAGGACCAAACCCATTGACGGACTTTTTCCAGAGATTGTTTGGGGGGTGGGGCAGTATCCTAATGAACATTCTGATTGCCATCTGTGTAGGAATGATCCTACTGGGGGTATGTGTTTGCTGCTGCATCCCCTGCATGAAAAGACTGATTAAAGACTTTATAGACATGTCAGTTGCAGAAACCTTATATCAAGGTGCTGAATTTGAAGAACTGTTGAAAAATTGAAAATGCTTTCATAAGTTTAAACTGAATGACTCTCTTAACTGCAAATCCTGAGTAGGAAGAGGTTAGGGGAAGAAAAACTGTTTATGCTTATTTTGAAAGTAGAATAAAGTATTAAAAGGGGGGAAATGTTAAAAAAATATGTATTAGTAATATGCTTAGTGCATTCGAGGTTTAAAAAGGGTTAACACATTTATTCTATTTCACACTGCATAAATCTGTAGGAACTGCAGAAGCATTCCAATCTTGTAATGTCATGAAATATGCGCAGTTATGATCTTTGCTTATGCTTTGGAAATTTACAGGGACGCATTCAATTTCTGCTAGTGTCAGGGAAATAATAATAGATGTATCACTTCTACTAATGTCATGAGATTTAAACAAAGAGTTATTGATTTTCCGCTTATGCTATGAGAAAATACACATCTGCAGAAGCTATTGATAATGAAGACAAAGGCTGTGTGAAAATATGAACTGCAATCAGCATTTACTTGTACCTAAGCTGGAAAAGTACCTTGAAATGTAACATATATATTAGAACTGCACAATAGAAGCTTGTAGTGGGCTAAAGCCCCAAAGGTCAGGTTGTTTTTCTCAAATGTTTTTCATAAATCCAGTCATGTCAGCAGGAAATCCAAGTAACATTTTCTATGTAACACATTGTGAGTTTTAAATCTGAACATGTCCGCAGGAAATCTAAGTAACATTTGCTGTAGAACAATACAGAAAGTTGTGTCTAACATTTTATAGAACAGTATAAGAGAAGCATACTGCCTGTTAGTAATTAGGCAAAATCCTGTATTTGCATGTTTTTGTCTCCTTGCTGCAAGTAATAAAAGGTGCCATACCTGGACCTTATGTGAATTGGTCTTTGAAGTTTTTTCCTTTGACAGCTCCCATAACAGAGGGGGCTGTGGCCAAGGGGGTACCTGACAAACCTCTCATCCAGAGTATTTTATTCACCAGCCTCTCCACATCATCCTCATTTAAGCTTTTGGTGGAACAAATGGAAATGTTGGAGGGCAATTTTGGCCTTTCCAGAAAGGGGGAAGGCCGCCTTCCTGCAAAGGGGGTCAATGGATGTTGAATATGAAGTTCTAGGTAGATTCATAAAAGATATATCCATAGAATGTTCAATCTCTGCCAAAGTAGTTGGCAATGAAGAAAGTGTCTGCGTCGGCAGTTCTGGTGTCAAGTCTAAGTGTTCCAGCACCAAAAGGACAGGTGCTGACGATTGCATCTGTTTCGTGAAACTCTGTTCCATAGGTCTCTTTGGAACAGAAGTTTCTGTAGAGGAGTCTGTCAGTTCCGTGGGCTTCACAGAAACCAAAGACTTAGCACTTTTAGAAGATGGTGCCAAAACAGTTGAAGGCACCGACAGGCTTCTCTTTTTTATCCAAAGTCTTGGAGGAAGAAGATGATGAGGAAGGAGAAGACACATCAGTCTTGCTCCTAGCTTTCTCAGCACCAGATAAGGCCTTGTTGAATGCTGAGGGAAGCATACCCTTTAAAATAAATTTGTTGCGTCTCCACTAAGGCCCTGGAACTAAAACTATGGCTAATAGAACAGTTCTCTTGGAGGTGGACAGGACCCAAGCAGCAAATGCACAGCAAATGAAAGTCAGACATCAGAATTTTATGCCCACATTTCCTGGCACCTTTTAAAACCAGATACTTTAGGTTTATCAGCCGTAATGAAACTAGGTAATGATTAGCAATAACAGGCTAGCTATACAAAAAACTACACACACTCACACACACACACGCACACACACACATGGTATAAAGGCCTTGCAAACAGTAAACAAGCACTAGAAAAGAAAGATATTTGTTCTGTTTTTAATAGAAGGGAAAGTATCAGAAGAGAGCTATCAACAATGATAGAAAAGAGTACACAAACGTGTACAGGAAAAACAGAAATTATCAACAATGACAGTTTAGAATTCACTGAAGTGTGCAAAAAAAAAAGGAAAAGGAGAGGACAATAGTAAAAATGAAATGAGAAGTAGTGGGAGGGTTAACAACTAATAAAGAAGAATTAAGAAATAGAAAAACAACTCTTTCAAATTCAGAAAATATTAATAAAGAGACACTTAGCAAAAACAGTAATTGGTGAACACATCTGTCTTGAAAAGCAGCAAACAAGATCTGAGGTAACTAGGAGAGGAGCACTGTGGGTAAGGGTTAAGCCTGAGAGTTTTTTGGTCTGTGTGAGCTGTAGTAACGCCAAAGTCAGTTCCAGGGATCGGAAACAAACCCATACGTCAAGAATAAAAGAAAACCTGACAACATCAGATATGATGTTATGTATATACAATATTCACATTCATATGCAATGAGTAGAAAATGGAGGAGCTGTGAGGTAGATAGAAGAAAAAAAGAGAGGAGATAATGAAAAGGTAATAAATGATGTGACCTTTCTAGAAGCTGTTGCACTGGCCTTCCTTTAACATAAATTTTCTTTAATTGAAGTCTGAAGTTGGTGTAATACAGGTCCTTTGGATGAGAAGAGATTGCCAAAGAGCTGGAGCAATTGTACAAGTGTTAAGTGATTTGCAGCTAACCTGAAGGAGTTAAAATGCTTCCTAAATGCAGATCTATTATCTCCCCATTACACCTGCCAGTTCAAATAAAGTAGACAGCAACAACATTTAACTTTTTTCTATAGGACAAAAGACAAGACTTTCATTCCTACACTGAAACCAACCTGTTTTGAAAATCAATCAGCTCATTGTTGATTTTTTCAATGTTGACCTCTGACCACAAGATGTCATAGTAGCTGTTTACGGTTTCAATAACACTGTTGTACAAGCCATACAGCTTCTGTAACAGAGCTAGCTGTTTCTTGATTTCGGTCAGCTGGGGATACTCAGTAACAGGCAAGCCAAACAGCCTCTCACCATCACTGTAAGTATTATACTTGCGATACAGATTGTCAAAGCGATTCTGTTGTACAAAAGAAAACAAAAAAAACAGCATTTTGATATCATTCTTTTATAATCCAAGTGACAACAGCTTTGTTTTTAATGAGTTAACTAACAGAAAATGTCCATTACAGTTTCCTTAGTGCTAGGAGTCACATGAATAATGCAAGGATGAATGCAACATGTATATGAACAGTTACAATAACAAGTTCAGCAAGCATATTTTTGGGTGAGAGAAAACTGCAATACCTAAAGATACACAATGAGGAACAGAGTGGTACCTCAAAACTCCAATACAGACAGTAATCATAGATTCAGACTGAGCTCTTGACCTTGGAGCTATGAAGCAGCAACTTTATTTTCTTTACTGAAACTTTTAAATGTTATATGCATCCACCTTTGACAGTTCCACATCATACATTTCTTTTACTTCTTATAGCTCATATAATGCAGCACTTCTCTCTGGGCCTTCCAGATTTGTAATTTATCGCTTCATCATTCCTCTTCTACTTTTCAAATAATCATACATTTTTAGCAGTTTTTGAGCTCTACTGTTTCTCTACAGGGCATAAAAAAACTGACATCTGACCAACATTTACATTAATGTCTGCTCCATGGTACACAGGGATAAGAGGAATCCATATTAAAGTTGCACAGTATGCAGCAAGTAGTTGTGCATGTAAGGGGGTGACAATTAATACTTTGCATAAGAGCTCAGCAAAAAGTATGCACTGCAAAAAAGCAAATCATTGCATAATGACATATGATATGAAAATGAAGTTGCATAGGCAAATAAGGTTGCAATTATATGCACATGCATACAAATAAAACACTATCCTGATGTACAGACATCTAAATATGATCTTGCACATCACATTGAATGACTCAGTGAAAGATTCCGAATGAAGAGATGAAAAGTCAGCAAGCAAAGGAGTGTAGTAGTGCTGAACTTGAATTCATCTTCAAGTCTTGGTGAGTACCTTCACAAGGTGGACCCTGTTTTCACAAAATCTCACCAAGGCGACACTGATATATATATATATATATATATACTGTATTGATATAGCATATATCATGGAAAGAAATAGGTCAAAAATTAAGAGATAGCTGGGTGCACAAGAACCAGGATAAAAAAATTGCCCAATCCTGGTAGGTGCACTGGTGCCAGGACTGGAAAAAATGACAGCACAGAACCTTCAAAATACGGAAACATTCCTACAATAGGGCCGGGCCAGGCCAGGCCCAGGGGAAGGATGACCCTCCTGTTGTAGAAGGAAGTAGCAGTCCACAAAAATCACAAAAACTGATAGGCCAAAGAAGAGCCATAAAGACGACAGAGTGGACTACTGAGGATAAGAAAGAAATTATGTGCTGTTACTATTATGCAAAAAGGCCAGAATTTCCAGACACAAGATATACAAAATGATTAAGAGAGAAATTAGAAAGAAAAATACTTCCACAAAAAGAATTGTCAGAAGCTTCAAATGAAAATTTGCATTCATTAATACAACAGATTTGTGAAAAACAGTATATAGATCAAGAAACTTTGATCTGTTTGGAAAAAGAAGTATCTAAGGAAATGTGAAAATATAAACAACAAAATCTAGAGATATTTGAAAAGTATAAAAAAAGAAATATGGACATGGGAAAGAAAGAGATATTTGATATGGTGCAAATATTTATGCAAAGGAGAAAACCAAATTAATCAATATAAAGAAGGCAGCCCCAAAGCTATTTGAAGAGAAATACAGGCAAAGGTATCCGGATATGGAAAATTTCATAATAAAAAAAATAATATCACAAAGATGGAACACAGAAAAGAAGATTAGTAAAGTAGAAGCTAAAAAAAACAGAAGTTGAAGTTATGGAGTCCCTGCGAAGTGAAGGATTTGGTGTAGAAGGTCTAACACAGGTTACATCACAGCATGATGGAATGAGTCTCCAAAGTAAGGAGAAATAGGAAGATCAGAAGACATCTGAAGAAGAAATATGGACATGGGAATGAAAAGCGATTTAATACGGTGTAATATTTATACAACAGAGAAAGCAAAACTAACAGATACAAAAAGAGCAGCACCAAAGATATTTGAAGAGAAATACAGGTAAAGAAATCCAGACATGGATCAAGACAAAGAGGAACAGTAGAAAAGAAGATTAGCAATGGAGATGTTAAAGAAATAGCAACTGAGGTTATGGAGTACCTCCAAGGTGAAGGATTCAGTGTAGAAAATCAAATGCAGAAAGCACCACAACAGGATAGAGCAATGGATATCCAAATTAAGGGGAAACCAGTGGAACAGGAAGCAATAGGTCAGGTGCCATTTCAAGATATTTTGGAGCCTTCCACAGGAAACCAGTATAACTGTTCACTTGAAGCTAGACAACAAGGGAAGGAACAGGAAACTGTGGAAACTCTGATGCAGTCTATGTTGAGGAGTGATAGGCCAGTGAGTTCCCATATGACAGAGCAACGGATGGCACAGGATAAAATTGTAGAGAATGTGCTACAGGAAGATGCTATAGAACTTTCTATAGAATGTCTGCAGGAAATGGAAAACAAGGGATGTGCCCTCAGTTTGGAAGAAAATGAGCTAAGAGAAGACTTGCTTGATTTAGTAGACATGGATATATACAGTAGATATAAAAAGTGTACACACCCCTGTTAAAATGCCAGGTTTTTGTGATATAAAAAATGAGACCACAATAAATCAGTTAAAAACTTTTCCCACCTGTAATGTGACCTATAACCTGTACAATTCAATTGAAAAATACATTTGTTAGGGGAAAGAATATAAAAAAAATTAAAAATGTGCAATACGCTGGTTGCATAAGTGTGCACACCCTTAAACTAATACTTTGTTGTGTGCGCACACCCTTAAACATTGTTGAAGCACCTTTTGATTTAATTATAGCATTCAGCCTTCTTGGGTAGGAGTCTATCAGCATGGCACATCATGACTTGGCAATATTTGCCCACTCTTCCTTGCAAAAGCGCTCCCAATCTGTCAGATAGCAAGGGCATCTCTTGTGCACAGCCCTCTTCAGGTCACCCCACAGATTTTCTATTGGAGTTAGGTCTGGGCTCTGATTGGGCTATTCCAAAACTTTAATTTTCTTCTGGTGAAGCCATTCTTTTGTTTATTTGGATGTATGTTTGGGGTCACTGTCATGTTGAAAGGTGAAATTCCACTTCAGCTTTCTAGTAGATGCCTGAAGGCTTTGGGCCAAAAGTGACTGGTATTTGGAACTGTTCATAATTCCCTCCACCTTGACTAAAGCCCCAGTTCAAGCTGAAGAAAAGTAACCCCAAAGCATGATACTGCCACCACCATGCTTCACTGTGGGGATGATGTTCTTTTGGTGATGCGAAGTGTTGCTTTTGCGCCAAACATACCTTTTGGAATTGTGAACAAAAAGTTCAACCTTGGTCTCATCAGACCATAACACAATTTTCCACATGCTTTTGGGAGACAATGTATTGTTTTGCAAATTTTGGCCAGTGCTGGATGTTTTTCTGTATAAGAAAAGGCTTCCGTCTTGCAACCCTACCCCATAGGCCAGACATATGGAGAATACGGGAGATTGTTGTCACATGTAGTAACCAGTACTTGCCAGAAATTCCTAGAGCTCCTTCAGTGTTGCTGTAGGTCTCTTGGCAGCCTCCCTCACCAGTTTTCTTTTTGTCTTTTCATCAGTTTTGATGGGATGTCCAGTTTTTTGCAATGTCACTGTTGTCTCATATTTTCTCCACTTTTTGATGATTGTCTTCACTGTGTTCCATGGTATATCCAATGCTGTGGAAATTTTTTTGTACCCTTCTCATGACTGAAACCTTTCAACAATGAGATCCCTTTGATACTTTGTAAGCTGTCTGAGAACCATGGCTTTTGTTGTAGCAGGCAACTGAGTAAATGTCAGGGAACTCCTACTAGGACAGCTGAACTTCATTTGGGGTTAATCAGAGTCTCTTTAATTGATGACAGGTGTGTACCCAAGAGAAGACTGAATGCTGTAATTAAATAAAAAGGTGCTTCAACAAAGTATTAGTTTAAGGGTGTGCACACACAACAAAGTATTAGTTTAAGGGTGTGCACACACATGCAAACAGCGTATTGTACTATTACTATTTTTTATATTTTTTCCCCTAACAGATTTGTTTGTTTTTCAGTTGAATTGTACAGGTTATACGACACATTAAAGGTGGGAAAAGTTTTTAAATGATTTATTGTGGTCTCATTTATTTATATCTCAAAAACCTGGCATTTTAACAGGAGTGTGTACACTTTTTATATCCACTGCATATTAAGATCAATGGAGAAATAGACTGCAGAAGGTCAATAAAACCCAAAAAGTCAGAAGTCTGATAAAATAAATGAATGCAATAATTAGGACTGTTCACAGAGATCCAGGACGGTGCAGTAGTGCAGCGGTAGCATTGTTGCCTCACAGCAAGAAGTTATCTGGTTTGATTCTCGGCTGGGGTGCCTTCTGTGCAGAGTCTGCATGTCCTCCATGCATTCATGTGGGTTTCCTCCAGGTGCTCTGGTTTCCTCCCAGGTTACAAAGACATGCTTCTGGAGTGTTTCTCCCTGGGCCTCCGCTGAAAATTGGCTCATTCGAAGTCGGACTTTCCCGGTTAACAAATGTTAAATGAATAAAATAAAATAAATGTGATATAATAGAAGTAAACAGGATATATTACTGTGCCGCTAAATTAATAACTGATAAAATTCTACCACAAGAACACAGGATACCGAGGGAAATGAAGGGGAGAAATCGAATACCATCATGGAAGAACCGAATTGAGAAAACTATAAAGCAATTAAGACAAGAAGTGGCCCTGTTAGAAGACTATAAATGAGGGAATAGATCAACAAAAATACTAAGAAAGCTAGATCTGATAAAAGCAATGCACAGTATTAGAACAGACTAGGATCTATCATGCACTATCACAAATAACAAACTAAAAATTTCAGCACAGGCAGAAAAACTTAGAACATACACAGATAAATATAAAGGAAAAGTTCAAAATAAGCAATGTATTGATGACCCAAAAAAGTTTTATAGAGAAATGGGGAACAAGGTAAAAGGAATTGAAAGACTGCCAAAAAAGAGGAAATAGATACATTTTGGAAAAGTATCTGGGAAGATCCTGCGGAACTTAACAAAGTTGCTAAATGGATAAAAGTAGTAAAAGAAAGAATAAGAAGTTTAAAGGTGCAGGATATGAAAATAGAAGTTATGTCCTTACCATAACGTTCCATGTGGAGTGTTCATCTCGCCTTTGTTCTTACACATGGGTTCGGAGCCGATCCTCGGCTCCGAGTCGGCCGCTTGGCAAAGCTCTGCATCGAGAAGAAGCTCGAGACCAACCTGTCTCCCACAATTCCCTCTGCCTTTACCTCAGATCTAGTTTGCAAACAACACCAGATCCCAACGGGAAGAAACACACAACATCCATGCTAAGGCGTAGCTGAAAACAGCAGTAACAGCTGAGAGAAACAGAAGCGGGAGAACCAAACCAGACACCTAAACTGGATGTTCTTCCTGATCTTTGGGTGGGAGGGTGGGAATGTAAGAACAAAGGCGAGATGAACACTCCACATGGAACGTTATGGTAAGGACATAACTTCTATATGTGAGAGTGTTCAATCTCGCCGTTTGTTCTTACACATGGGTAGCGTCCCTAGCTCCGTTACCCTGGGAAACTCACGGAAGAACGTTCCTGAGCACAGTGGAACCGAAGGATGCCCTGTCCCTGGAAACCTTATCCACTTTGTAATGAGTAATAAAAGTACGTGGTTTAGACCAAGTGGCGGCCGCACAAATAGTGTCCAAAGGTAGGCAGGCCGCATGAGCCAGGGATGTAGATATTGATCTAGTAGAATGTCCTTTCGGTTTGACAGGTAAACTCCGTCCCGTAGCAGTATAAACAAAGGTGATACAATCAGATAGCCATTTGGAAAGGGTCCGCTTCGTCACTGCCATGCCCTTTCTGCTGTCCGCAAAGGCTATAAAGAGTTGATCTGCCTTTCTGTGATCCTTCGTTCTATCCAAGTAAAATCTGAGTTGTCTATGAACATCCAATTTGTGTAACATATATTCTAGCTTATTGGAATGGTTCTTGAAGAATGTGGGGAGCTCAATGGACTGATTAATGTTATTGATTGAACAAACCTTGGGAAGAAAGGATGGGTTGGTATGAAGAGATATCCTATCAGGGTGAAAGATCAAATATGGGAATTTAATGGAAAGAGCTTGAAGTTCTGATACTCGTCTGGCTGAAGTGATAGCTACCAGAAAGAGAGTTTTCCATGATAAAAACTTCAAAGAACAGAAAGAAGCTGGTTCAAAGGGTGGTAGCATTAGTTGTGATAACAGGAGATTCAGATTCCATGGTGGTGTAGGAAACCTGACTGGTGGCCTGATGTGGAAAGACCCTTTTAGAAAGGCCTTACAAAGCCTATGAGCCATAATAGGCGCTCCATTTTCTCCCACATGAAAGTTTGAAATAGCAGCCAATTGAACCCTCAAGGTGGCAGGAGAAGTTCCTTGGTGAAATAGTATGGATAGAAACTCCAAAACTTTGTTCAGTGGGGCTATTAAGGGATCCAAATGTTGTGTAGTTGCCCAGTATACAAAACGCTTCCACTTACTAGTATAAACCTTTGTAGTGGAAGCTTTATGAGACGCCACCAGAATATTTTGAACCACAGAAGAAAGAAGGTCAGACCTGGCTAAGGAGGGAAGCGGAGCAGCCAAGCTGCTAGTCTGAGGGACAGGAGCAACGGGTGAGGGAGCCCCTGACGAGTGGGTCAGTAGATCCGGCTCCGGGTCCAGGATCCAGGGTTCCCGTATTTGGTGTGCTTGAAGAAAGGGGAATCAAATTTGACGAGGCCAGAATGGGGCAATGAGGATTATAGTCCTTTCCAGGTTGTTGGCTTTCTGTAGAAATTTTGGAATCAGAGGTATAGGAGGGAAGGCGTACAGGAGACCCGGGGGCCAATCGTGAATCAGAGCGTCCCTGGGGACTTCCCCTGGAGGGGGTAATTGGGCAAAGTAGCTTCTGCATTTGGTGTTCATTGGAGATGCAAACAGATCGCAGCAAGGCTGGCCCCACTTGCGAAATATCATGTTCGCAATTGTTTGTTTGAGGGACCACTCGTGAGGTAACAGGATGGCTCTGCTCAACCTGTCTGCTATGACGTTGGATAACCCCGGGATATGCATTGCTATCAGAAAGCGACCCGTGGACTCCACCCATTGCCAAATTCTCATGGCCTCCCTGCATAATTGGTAAGATTTGGTTCCTCCTTGCTTGTTTATGTACCAGACTACGGACATGTTGTCTGATTGAACTGCAATGGTCCCTAGAGGTAGAAGGGGAGAAAAGTGTTGCAACGCTAGAAACACTGCCCTCATCTCCAGAACATTGATGTGCAGCTTGTACTCTAGATTGGTCCATTCTCCTTGGACTGTCTGTCCCTGAAAGATGCCCCCCCACCCTATCAGGGAAGCGTCCGTGGTCACCGTAGCTGTCGGAGTGGGTAGCACAAACGGTCAGCCGCCGGAGAGGTTGCAACTCTGAAGCCACCAAGACAGGTGCGATTTGCAAATGTTTGTGATGTGAATTTCGTGTGTCAGCGGTAACTGTTGGAACGACCATTGTGCGAATAGCAGCCATTGAAGGACTCTCATGTGCAGTCTTCCCAAGGGTATCGCAATGAGGGAAGCCGCCATGAGACCCAACACTTTCAGAACCAGTTTTGCCGGGGATTTCTTAGACAACAGGAGAAGAGATATGTGATTTTGTAGAGAGGCTATTCTTTCTGAGGGAAGCCTTAGAATCAAACAACGAGCATCTAAATCTGTTCCTACTGTGATGGCTGTAATGCAGATTTTTCAAAATTTACGGAAATTCCGAGATGAACACAGAGTTCTTATGTGTAATCCCTGGCCTGAATCAGTCGACGCTCGGTGGTGGCAGTAAGGAGCCAGTCGTCCAGATACGGAAACACCTGGAATCCCAGGCGCCTCAAGTGAGACGCTACCACTGCCATACATTTGGTGAAGACCCTGGGGGCTGAGGTCAGACCAAAGGGCAGGGCCCAAAATTGAAAGTGACTGGCTCCCAGCCAGAAGCGCAAGTGATCCCTGGACGCTCTGGCCATTTTGATGTGGTAGTACACGTCCTTGAGATCTATTGAGCACATCCAGTCGTCCTTCTGTAAGAATGGAAGGATCGATTGAAGCGTGACCATCCGGAACTTTTCTTTCTTGACGAAGGTATTGAGCTTGCTTAGGTCCAGAATTGGCCTCCAGTCCCCTGTCTTTTTTGGAACTAAAAAGAACCTTGAGTAAGTTCCGAATCCTCTTTGGTCCGCCGGGACTGGTTGGATGACTCTTTTTTTCTAGCAGCTTTGAAATTTCTATAGCTGCAGGGTCTCGCAGATGGGGCGGTACATCTGGGAGTCTTTTCTGCAGTAATGGGGGGAATAGAAACGGAATTCTGTAACCTCTGGTAATAATGCTTTTTACCCATTTGTGTGAGGTAAGACTTTGCCAGGCCGGAGGGTATAAAGTTAAGCGACCCCCGACTGCCTCCAGAGCAGGACAGTTGGGCCTCCTCTCAGGAGTGCTGGAAAGGCTTCCTGAGGAGTGTATCCCTGTCACCTTGGTTTTGCGGACCCCCTCTGCCGCCAGGGCGACGTCTTCCACCTCTGCCCCCTCTGCCTCTGGAGGGGGCATCACCCTGTGTGCCTGGGAAAGAGCCTTGGGGTTTTCGAAACCACATTTTTCCACCACGTTGCCCTTTGGGGCACGGTCTGGATGGGGTGGAAAAACGGACTCCGACAGCAGACAGAGTCTTTCCCTCTTGCTCACACCGGGTAAGGGTCTCCTTTACTTTTGGGCCAAAGAGAGTGGCACCGTCAAATGGGGCATTAGTAAAGGAAGACTTGAAGGCTTCCGCAAAGGAACATAAGCGCATCCAGGATTGTCTACGAAGAGCAATCGCTGAAGCCGCAGCCCTACTCGATCCTTCGGCTGCATATGAAATGAGCCTCATGGACGAGTTCACAATTGATGTAAGGGTATTGAGTTGTGCTGTAACTTTTTCCGAGACAGCAGCATCTGTAGTACCCTGGAGGGTATCTCCCAACTCTTTGATTAGATCCCTCTGTAACCGTGTGAAATGCATCAAATAGTTCAGCGATCGCATGGAAAAAGCCGCTGAACTAAAAATGCGCTTCCCATACCTGTCCATAGTCCTAGAATCTCTGTTAGGCGGATGGACAGATGAGGAAGATTCAGACATCTCCTTTTTAGTGGCCGCTGCCACCACCATAGCGTCCACTGGAACTCCTTTTGTGAGATAAGCCTTGTCTTGAGGGGCAGTAATATATTTATTAGGCTTTCTAGGGACTGGCTCCACTGTGTCAGGTGTCTCCCACGCCTTTCGAGCAATCAATTCCATCAACTCAACGAAGGGCGGAGTGACCCAGGAGGAAGAAGGGCGAGCACCGAATGCCTTCAGCAAGACTGACTCATCCTCAGAAGGGGGTAGGGCCTGCCAATCACCTCTCTGTTTCAGGATCTCCAGGATGTCAGAAAAGGAGACATCCTCTGAGGGTGATTTCGGGGACCCTTCTGACTCATCTAAGTCAGTGTCCGATGTTAAGGATTCTTGTGGAGAATCCAAGTGTCTCCCCTTACACAATCTTTTCCTCGGAACTTCCTTGGGGGGCATCCGATGAAGCCTCCGAGGAAGAAGGGGCTCCCTCTGGGAGCAGCCGAGACACCGGTGCTCGACGCTTTGACGTAGCCGTGGGTGCAGAGGAGGATAACGGACCTTTATGGGAATTAGAAGCTGTCTCTGCTGAAGTGGTTGTCTGAGTCGACAACACCTTCCTCATGAGGTCGAAGGCCCCCGGGTCCCGAGTCGAGGAATCCCTCGGTTCCGAAGAAAGCGGAGGGATCCCCGAGATGGGAACCGAGGGCATCAACCCCGAGGACGGAGCCGAGTCGATCCATGCCGAGGCACCGAGAGGGAGAGTCGGAACCGAAACATCGGTCCGACTCTCGGTCCCCGAACCAAGGATGGATCGTCGGCTCTGCGATTCCGGTAATGGGTCCGTCGGAGTCGAGGTGAACGGTGCCGACCGAGAGAAGGATGGTTCCGGCACCGAGGGCTCTACGATCATCAGATCAGCCTCTCCCGGCTCCGAAGACTGAATAGGCCTCGGAGGAGGAATAGATGGAGATAAGGGAAGGCCTTCGAGTCTCAACACCAACTGGGAAGAGACTGAGATGAGTTTGGACAAGGCCGTATTCTCCATTAACTTCTGCACCACACGGTCTACATCGGAGTCAGAAAGGGGCCTAGAAGAACGCGTCGAAAGAATCGAAGACGGAGCCGACCTCAAAAGCACAGGAGGTGGAAGCTCCGTCACCGGTTCCAAGACTCGAGGCTCGGTGACAGACAGAAGTTCGACACTCGGCCCCAAGGTCTGTGGAACCGGTGAACGAACCTTAAATGAAGAGCTCGGAACTGATGACATGGGCTCCAACGTCTTCGATTCCTTAGAGGATTTAGATGCCTGGTCAGATTTATCCAGAGCCTCTTGAAATGCCGGCTTCAAAAGGCCTCTGTCCATGAGCTTCCTGCGCCTATCAGTCATGACCCTTCCACTGAAAGAATGACAAATGGAGCAGTCTTCTTGCAGATGGAGAGGGCCAAGACGGTAGACGCAGGAGCTATGGTTATCTGTGACAGACATTTTCTGTCCACATTGGCACCGTTTGAAGCCTGACTTCGCTTTCTCAGACATAATAAAAATATAACAACAGTCAAATCCCAAAAAGTTATATTAAGTCTACACAATCCTGTACAGACAGTCACAGGCAAAATAATGGTAATAGCCTAAATAAGTTCAGTCAAATCCGGTAAATTTGTCAAATCCAGTAGTATATTCAAGTTAGTGGGTGGGGTAGGCCCCGAGGGAACTAACTAACTATATATATTTTGAAATATATACATATAAAGAAGAGAAACCCTCGAATCACTACACACACACACACACACACACACACTAGAGGTTTAAAGGTGAAAATAGAAACACTATCTAAGAAATCTTTAGACAAAAAATGCAATCTTATCTGCCAGGTGGTCAGAGCTCATCAAAAATGATGCGAACGTTGCAGCGGCAAACTAGATCTGAGGTAAAGGCAGAGGGAATTGTGGGAGACAGGTTGTTCTCGAGCTTCTTCTCGATGCAGAGCTTTAAGCCGACTCGGAGCCGAGGATCGGCTCCGAACCCATGTGTAAGAACAAATGGCGAGATTGAACACTCTCACATTGGGATGAAGTAACAGCCAGAAAGATTGAAACAAAGTTAAGAAAAGCCTCTAACTGGAAAACCCAGGCCTAGATGCAGTACCTAACTTTTGGTTAAAAGTATTAACATCTTTGCACAAAGATTTATTTATATGTGCAGACATCAACCTGGCTAACAACAGGCAAAACAATGCTCCTACTTAAGAGTGAACCTGCGAGCTACTCTAAAAATGATAGACCAATAACTTGCCTTCCGATGATGTATGAATTCTACATAGGAATTGATGCTGACAGAGTCATTTAGAAGAAAACTCAATTATGGCAGTAGAACAAAAGGGCAATAAAAGAAAGCCATATGGAACTAAGGATCACAAACATTTGTTGTTAACTAAAGTCATAGTGGAAAACTGTAAAAAGGGGAAGAATTTAAGTATGGCATGGACTGATCATAAAAAAGCATTTGACAGTTATATCACATTCATGGATAAAAAGAGTGCTTAAAAATTTATAAGATACACACTACATTGATTGACTACATTACACTGACCATAAAACAGTGGCCAACCACTTTGCAATTAAGCCATGATAAAGGACACATTATTATCCCAGGAATAAAAATTCAAAGGGGGATATTCCAGGGTGACTCGATATCAATGTTGCTATTCTGCTTGCAATTAACCCATTAAGCTGTACTTAACAGTTTAGGCCATGGTTACAATTTAGCTCCTAAAAACAACAAAGTGTAAAGATGTCTCATCTTTTCTTTGTTGATGATTTAAAACCGTATAGCTCATCAGATGAGGAATTGAAAGCACAGTTGCAGGTTGTGCAAACTTTCTCAGATGATATAAGAATGTAATTTGGTCTTGATAAGTCTGCAAAAGCAACCTTTAAAGCAGGAACATTACAGCACCAGGAAAACATCAGTTTGGGACAAGAATATGAAATAAATGAAATGGAGCAAGAGAGAATGAATAAATAATTGGAAATTCATGAAGGATCAACAATAAAACGTACAAATGCAAATAAAACTAAGGAATACTTTAGAAAACTTAAATTAATCCTGAAAACAGCATTGATATCTAGGAACAAAATCCAAGCTATAAACCAGTTTGCTCTTCCTGTCCTAACTTACAGTTTGGAGTGATTGACTGGTCTCAAATCATGCTGGATAGATTAGATAGGAAAACAAGAAGGATGCTTCATGCTCACCAAATGATTTATAAAAATCAGTGTATACCAAGATTATATATTCCCTGTTCCGAAGGAGGGCTGGGACACCTTGAAACTGATTACATGTACAGATCTACAATCGTGGGACTCTACTCATATCTGCTGACCTCACAAAACCCAAATGTATTGAAAGTTTTGAAACATGAGAAGAATAAATATATGATGACCTCTCTGCTTAATTTAGCAGACGCATATCAGCGTTAAGCAGGAATGGAAATCAAACCAGAAGTAGATAAAAAGCAGGCAGCAACTGAATGTGCCAAAAAAACAAAAGAAAGAATATAAGGTGAAGAATCAGATGAGAAGGCAAGAAATGTGGAAAAAGCACAAATATAGTTGCAAGTATAGAACATTTCTGTAAGAAAGTCATGTGGATCAGGAATGAACACAAGAATGGTTAAGAAGAGGTGAATTCCAAACAAGAGATGAAAGGTTAATATTTGCAGCCCAAGATAGTGGGCTACGTACACACTGGTTTACAAAGTCCATTGAACATTGGGAGAAACAGACAAATCTAGGTTTTGTAAAACTGAATTGGAAACAGTTGCACACCTTGTTGCTGGTTGTGACATACTAATGGCAGAAGGACTGTATACTGAAAGGCATAATTAATGTGGCAAGACTGTTGCATTGTGGTACTGAAGTGGCTGAAAAACACTGGAAACATGAGCCACAAAGCATCATAGAAAATGATGAAGTTTATATCACATGGGATCACCCATTACCAACAGTTCAAAAGATACATGCTAGAAAACCAGATATAGTGGTCCAGGAAAAGAACACAAAAGTAGCATTGATCATTAAAATCGCTATACCTAGTGACGACAGTGTCTTGCGTACAGAGAGACACAAAGTCATAAAATATCAGGATCTGCAGGCAGAAATGAGAGCAATGTGGAAGAAAGATACCCAGACAGTTCCAATAGCAGTAGGAGCAATGGGTCTTATAAAAAAGAGTTTACAATCCTATTTAAATATGCTACCAATACATGCAACTCCATACAAATTGCAGGAGGAGTCATTACTGGGCACATTGTGGGTGCTGCAAAGCACACTTTTGGCTGACATGAAAGAGTGAAGCAATACTAATTTCAAGAACTTTAATCGTACTTTGACTTAGGAATGGGGTCCATTCCCATCATGGTATTAGAAACCCAAAACATTTGCAGAAATTAAAAAAAAGATGACGGCATGCCAGAAATATCTGAGTTCCTTTTCGCAATAATTTTCAGGATAAAGGCAGCCATTGCAGAGCAACATTTAATGATACTCATCTCATTCTCATCCAACTTCCATTCAGTAGTGCAATGGGGTGCATGGCAGTAGTAGCAGTGAATAGATACAGTTGTGTACACTTACCATAAATGTAGATGTTCGAGTGTCTTCACTGTTGCAGTCATCACATTTGAGTTATCCCTGCTGAGGTAGCCCTCAGCCAGCCTGAATACCAGAGACTTAGTATTTCTGCGTTGGTTGCTGTTGCTTGAAGACTGATGTCAGGTCGTCAGGGGTTAAATGAAGGCAGCCGACACCATTACATCAGTTTTTCTTGCCCTAACCGGTCAGGAGCCCCCAAAGTAGGAGGCCACGCTTTGGTGGCAGGACCCCACAAGTGGAAAAAATACCAATATGTCCCTTCTAAGGAAAGGAGAACAACAAGGAAGAAAGGTAACAAAAAGAAAAAAGGGGGAAGGAGGAAGGGAAACCAGGACTGCAACAGTGAAGACACTCGAACATCTACACTTATGGTAAGTGTACACAACTGTACTATGTTCTTTGTGTTTCACTGCAACAGTCATCACATTTGGGTAGATTTCCCAAAGCTGAGGAAATGGGTGGGGGGAGTCAAGGAAGCTAGGGGCTGGCTAGCATGCCCTGTGAGACTGCAGAGGCAAAACCTGCCCTGCATTTAGAGAAAAGAGGCAGGTGGTAATGTTTGGAACAGGTGTCCAGGTGGCAGCCTCCAGGATGCCCCTGGTGGGGACCCCTCTGAGGAATGCTGCAGAGGTGAAGGCTGCTCTGGTGGAGTGGGTCCTAACCTCCTTTGAGGGAGGCTTGTCATGCTGCTTGTAGCAGAAATGAATGCAGTGTGCTATCCATTTGGAAATGGTTTCCTTGGAGACGGCTTTGCCCTTTGCCCTTAAAGCAAAGCTAATCAGCAGTTGATCAGATTTTCTGAAGGGTTTAGTCCTGTCCAGATAGTATCTGAGCTGTCTGTGCACATCTAGAGAGTGCAGAACCCTTTCCTCCTTGTTTTGAGGGTTAGGAAAGAAGGTGGGCAAATGGATGGACTGGCTGAGAGCTGCACTGGATACCACCTTGGGAATGAAGGATGGATTCGTTCTGAGGGATACCCTGTCTGCATGGAAGATGATGAAGGGTTCCACTGCCATGAGTGCTTGCAGCTCAGAGACTCTTCTGGCTGAAGTGATGGCCAGGAGGAAGGCTGTCTTCCAGGAGAGAAATTTTAGCTCTGCAGAAAAAGCTGGTTCGAATGGAGGCAGGGTGAGCTTTTCCATGACAAAATTAAGGTCCCAAGCCGGTGTTGGTGCCCTTCTGGGGGGCCTCAAGTTGTTAGCCCCTCAGAGGAACTGCTTCATCAGAGGGTGTGAAAAAAGAGACTGCTCAGTGGGAAAATGAGCGGAAATAGCAGAGGTTTGAATTTTTATAGAAGAGAAAGAGAGACCACTGCGTAGTAGGTCAGCTAAATAGTCCAGGATGAGAGGGATGGAGGGCTGTGCCATATTGGCTCCCTTAGCCTGGATCCAGGTGCAGAACCTATTCCATTTATCTGCATAAGACTTTCTGGTGCTAGGGCATATGGCCTCTTGGACAACATCAAGAACCTGTTTACTGAGGAGGGCAGATTGGTCAGGGGTCAGGTTATAAGCCAAGCTGCAAACTGAGTGTCTGCAATCGGGGGTGCATGAATTCCCCTGCCCTGTGGGTTAGCAGGTTGGGAACCTGAGGAAGATTCCAATGGGACAGTGGGGGCAGGCTGCGCAGCAAGGGGTAACAGTGCTGTCTGGGCCAGTCTGGAGCTATGAGAATGGTCCTTGGTTTTTCCTCCCTTAATTTGATCAGTAGCTTGGGAATGAGAGGTAGGGGAGGAAAGACATAGACCAAGAGGTTTACCCAGGGGAAGGACAGGGCATCTACTTTCCATGCCATGCAGTGATGCTCCCTGGTGCAGAATTTGTTGAGCTGATGGTTGGTTTTGGAGGCAAAGAGGTCAACCTATGGAGTTCACCATTTCTGAGTTATTAGTAAGAAGGTGTTTCTGTTGAGCTACCACTCATGGGGGTCCAACAGGTTTCTGCTTAATTTGTCTGCCAGGGAGTTGAGAGAGCCTGACAGGTATTGTGCTAACAGGTGTAAATGCATGGAAGAGGCAGTGAACCAAAGGGTCATGGCCACCCTGTACAGCAGGTAGGAGTGAGTCCCTCCCTGCTTGTTGATGTACCACATCACTGTGGTGTTGTCTGTTTTGATCAGGAGAACCCCTGGAGACAGAAGGGGTTTGAAAGCTATCAAGGCCTGCTGCACAGCCATCATCTCTTTTAGAGTGATGTGCAGGGGGAGTTGCTGGGTGTTCCACTGGCCCTGTATGCACCTGCTGTCCAGGTGTGCACCCCAAGCCTGGTCTGATACGTCTGTAGTGAGGGTCTGGGTGGAAGGGTGTGGGGAGAAGGGTGGTCCCTTTTTGTGGGAGCAGGCTGTTGCCCACCAAAGAAATTCCTCCCACAGGCAAGGAATAATAGGTAAAAGAGTTTCCAGATCTTGAAAGTGTTGACACCAAAGGCTCTTTAGGTACCATTGAAGTTTCCTCATATGCAGTCTGGCAAATGAAATAAGGAGTATGCAAGATGCCATGAACCCCAGGGTTTGCAGGATTTCCCTTGCAGAAAGCTGGGGCCTGGTGGCCAGTTGAGAGAAGTAAGCTGATAGGAAAATGTGTTTCTCTGGTGTTAGGCATGCCATCTGGGATGTTGTGTCCAGACTTGCTCCCAGGAAGATTATCCTCTTGGTGGGTAGCTGTTTGGATTTCTTTTTGTTGATTGTGTACCCTAAGGAGGTTAGTAAATCCTTTACAAAGACCAGGTCTTTGAGCAGATTTTCCTGGCAATCTGCCTGAATAGGGATAAATTTGAATAGTTCTTTGTCTGCAAAAAGCAATGGCCGGAGCCAGGCATTTTGTGAAAACTCTAGGAGCAGTAGATAAGCCAAAGGGAAGTTCAGTGAACTGAAAGTGCTGAGATCCTGCCCTGCAGGACTCCATGATGGGAATGTGGAGGCAGGCCTCTTTTAGGTCCAGGGTGACTAGCCAAGCATCCTTGGACAGCATGGGTAGCAGCTACTGGAGGGTGAGCATTTTGAATTTTGGGATCACCAGTAAGGTGTTTATAATGGACAGATCGAGGATGGGGCACCACGTGCCCTCTTTTCTGGGTACCAGAAAAATCTGGAGTAGAAGCATTGGCATATCTGCTCTGCAGGAACGTGTTCTACTGCTCCCAAGGAGAGCAGGGTATGGATTTGCTTTTGAGCCTCTGCCCACTGATTTGGTGGTAGATCTGGGAACCCTTTGGGGGTTGGAAGGGTATGGAAGGAGAATTTGTACCCCTGAGACACAATGTTCAGAACCCATTGGTCCTTGGTAATGGTGGCCCAGGTACTTGAGTGAAAGGAGAGTCTTTCTTCTAGGGGTATGTGATGGTGGGCAGAGGCGTGGTAGGGAGGGGGTGAGTCATTGTGAGTTTTTGCCACAAGGGGTGGCTTAGAACTCCCTGGTTTTGAAGTGGAGGCAGTCCACTGCTTAGATCTCTGCAACCCACGGGACTGTTGTCTTGGAGGTCTGTTTCCATCGGGCCTAGGCTGGCCCTGTTTACTAGGTGCAAGAAAGGACCAGTGCTTGGAAGGAAAATGTCTGCCGAATCTAGGGGGCTGTACCTGTAAGAAATCTTTAATAGTCTGCACAGATTTTGCTTTTTCTTCAATCTTTTTTAACACCTCTTCTGCTTTAGTACAAAATAAGTTATCTTTGTGCAAGGGTGCATTCAACAATTTTGATTTGACATGGTCTGGCAGGGGTTGTTCCTTAAACCATGCACATCTCCTAAAGACAGATCCAGTGACTGCTGCCCTGCAAGCAGCTTCTAGGGCATCAAAACCGCAGTGCAAAGTGTGTATAGTTACTTGACCAGCAGAGTGCATTAATTCCTGTAAATCTTTAGATTCTGCCTATGCAGGAAAGGAGATAATTTTTTTGTTTAAGGAGTTCCAAGGTATGCTGCTGATATTTAAGCATATGGAACTGACAACTGAGTGCCCTGATAGCAAGAGTAGCTGAGGTGTATACCTTTTTAATCCATCTGTCCAGAGCTCTGGAATCCCTGTCTGAGGGGATGGAATTCTTAGCTGAAGTAGATTTAACTCCTTTTGGGCCTTGAGTAATAACCTCAGGGTCCGCTGTTGGGTTTTTAAAGAGATATTTGTGAGAGGCAGGGACTCTGTAGTACCTGTCTGGCTTTCTGGGAGCAGGAGGGATGGCATCTGGAGTCAAGCTAGATTTAAGGAAGACATCATCTACCACATCTAGGACTGGGGGGATGGCTAAGGGCCTGTGCTGTGGAAGGTTGAGGAACTCTCTGAGTCTCTTTTTAGACCAAGGGTAGTCTTGACTCTCCCATTTGAAATGCTCCCTTAGAGTATGCAGGGTTTCCCCAAAGGAAAAATCCTCTGGGGGAGAGGCTGAATGAATAGATTCCTCTGCATCAGAATCCTCATATGTAGAGAGGGGCTGCATCTTCTCATAATCAGATGCATCAGATTCATCTGACTCTTGTTCAGACAAAACTTCTGGAGACAGATCTCTTTTTCTTTTTGAGGGAGTGGCTTGGCTTCAACTAATCACACAATAAGATCCTCTGCCATTCTAAGCATTTGTGATGGAGGCAAGGGAGCAGGTGCCAAAGAATGGCTGGAAGGCTGTTTCTTGGGGGTGGTTCGATCCCTGGGCCTAAGAAACTTGGTTGGTTTAGAAAGAATGGTAGCCGTGAAAGAAGGCGTCAGTTTATGTCTGGGTTCGGAGTTGGGAAGGACTTCCTCAGAAGCCGGTGCCTGCATAGCAGCTCTGGACCCATCCAAGGTAGAGACAACTGCAGGATCCTTAGACGAAGAAGAGTTCTGTGGCATACCAGACTCTGAAAGGGTCTCAGTAGAGGCCTGCGCAGGCATCAGGGGCTGCAAAAGTGCCTCACTGAATTCCAGAGAACTGATGACCAGCTTGGCTGTGGCGTCGTTGGAAGGTTTAGTCCTGTGCGGTCTGTCTCTGTCTTTATCTTTACTTTTTTGGAAGGTCTGCTGTCAGATGTCTTACGGAAGCCATATCAGAATTTGAGGACTGTAAACGGAAATATCTGGCTACAATAAGGGCCCAACGATGAATAGTTCTGGCATTAAACAAAGCACAAAACCGACAACGAGGGACGTCGTGGTCTGGGCCTAGAGAGGTGACGCAGTAGAAATGGAAGTCCCGGTTTGGTATCTGCTTTCCACAGGTGAGACAATTATTAACTTTTTCTACACTTGATCTTAGCCAAAAGGCCGAGAAGCAATATTAACTTTTTCTGACATCGATTTGTGCAAGAAAAAAGGACCCCCAATGGGTTTCTTAGTTTTCGAAGACTTCAACTTCAATTCGGAAATGAAACTCAAGTAGTGGCCGACTGGCACCCATGCGAATTGCTTCTGCTTTGGGCTCCACAGCAAGAAAGACTGATGTAATGGCATTGGCTACCTTCCTTTATACCCTGATGACCTGATGTCAGTCTTGAAGTGACAGCAACTGATGCAGAAATACTAAGTCTCTGGTATTCAGGCCGGCTGAGGGCTAACCCCAGTAGGGATAACCCAAATGTGATGACTGCAACAGTGAAACACAAAGAACATCATTATTATGAGTAATTACCATAGCTTTACTGATCAGGTGATAACTAACTGCTTTTGTGCTAACTGATGCATTGTATGGAGTTTGGTAAACATATGTCATTCACATGTGGAACTTACAAGAGCACATGAACTTCTTATTCTAGTGAATACAGTATGCACAGAGCTCACCATTTTAGTGAATGGAGCCTTTCTGAGACCAGCAGGAAAGACTTTAGATTCATTGCAGGTGTCACACACGAGGAGTCCGAATGGAGAGATGATAAAATCAGCAAGAAAATTTATCAACTGTGGTATATTACTCAATAGTGTTTTCACTGCTACTGCTGCTTCAGCTGTGCAGGATTTGCAAAACAGAAGTGGAAACAGTTGCACATCTTGCTGCTGAGTGTGATCCACTAATGGCAGATGGCCTGCACACTGAAAGGTATAATGATGTGGCAAGAATGCAGCACTGGGCATTGTGCAAACATTACAATATTAGTGTAGCTTAGAAGCATTGGAAACATTAGCTACAAAGCATTATAGAGAACAGTGAAGTTTATATCACATGGGATCACCCATTGCCAACAGTTCAAAAAATAGATTCAAGAAAGCCAGATATGGTAGTCCATGAAAAGAAGACAAATGTAGCATTGATCATTGAAATTGCTACACCTAGTTATTACAGTGTCTTGCATACAGAGAGACATAAAAAGTCATGAAATACCAGAATTTGCAGGCAGAAACAAGGGCAATGTGGAGGAAGGATACATAGACAGTTCCAATTTAGTAGGAGCAATGGATTTCATTGAGACATTGCCAGCTCAGCTATCTGGAAATTTGTAAATAATTCTCTGTCATTTGTGAATATTGATATGAGTTATACAGAACTGTACTATGTCATTTGTGAATATTGATATGATTTATAAAGAACTGTATGTTATGTATTGAGCTTCAAGAATGTAACCACATCATACCCTGCTTGAAAACTTCAAGAAAATAAGTTGAAATTAAGTGCTTTACAATGTGTTATAAAAGTTAGTTTCAATGCATCAAGAAGACAGGATGTCTACAGCAAGAAGTTGTTTCGACTTTCTTGGGGAGAAGTAATTACTAGCTTTAAAATGCAAAGTGTTGTATTGCTTTATGACTTCCTAGCAGCTGCACATCTGAGAGATATGTATTTTTAACACAGAAATGGTAAGTTTCTGTTTAGGGTGGGAACTAAAGTCAGGTGACAAAGAGTGATGTCATCCAAGCTAACCCAGCAGTAATGTTTAATATTAATTTAAGAACTCTCTCACAAAGAGACTGTGCATTTTGTATTTTGTCTTTGACCTGGAAATATTCAGTCATCAACATCACCATCTGCATTTGCTCTGTAAGACTTAGGGCATAGTATCTCTTTTAGATATAGATAGGAATATAGCAAATATTAGTTTAGATGTTTTCTGTATTTATTTGAGACAGTCCTGCAATGTTGTTTTAAAATATTTCCTGTGGTTTTGAACTCTGAAGTAACTGTGTTTGTTTACTGAGTATTGTCTTGTTCTTTTATTATTTATTATTAAATATATTTAAACACTGCGGTGGTGGTGCTGCGGTAGCGTTGTTGCCTCACAGTTAGACATTGCCCGTTCGATTCTCAGTTAGAGCATCTTCTGTGTGGCGACATGCATAAATGGGCGTTCCTTCATTGAAGGTTGTGCATTAGGCCCGGCAAGCCAGCACGTAAAAATCTACTGCCAATCATTAGCGGACCAGAGTTCCGCTATAGTGACCCCTAACCGGGAAAAGCCAAAAGACATAAACAAACAATTAAATATATTTAAACCTAGCTTTGTGGCTGATATTTGTGAGACATATTTAAGCTCTTGGAGTACTTGCATATGTATTTGCTAGCACTGTACAGGCCAAATCTGAATAGCCTTGCAAGTCTTAGTCAAAACTACCATTTGGATTTATAGTAACATTACACAGTAAGATTGGCACCCTAATGGCCTTAAAGTAGCTGATAAAGAGCTGGATGGTAACAGTGATAACTACCTTAAAGTCTGGGCAAAAGGGGGTACAGCTAGTAAACCTGTGCCAGCCTTTCCCATGTGTGTGTGTGTGTGCTTGTATATCAATCAAATCTTAAAGTGTGTGTTTTTTCAGCTATTTGGGCAGGGACACAAACCACTGGTTGGACAGAGAGGGTGCTGAAGGTCTTAGCTTAGCCACTCAGCTGAGATCTCAATCATACAGCTGTGCCAGTGGGGAGTCTTACTGGGGATCTGGAGAGAGAGGGAGAAACCAGCCCCAGATTGACTGTGATCTCTGTGTACTCTTAACAGAAATTGCACTTTACTGTGTGTGTGTACTTCTCATCCTCCCATTGTGTATGTCCCTCACTGTTGCCAGCGGTGAGAATCGAAGCTCCTTGATTACTGGGCCAGTGCAGGGGCATCACATTCATAAAAGAGTATTTACAGTCATATTTAGATTTGCTATGTAACTCCATATGAATTACAGCAGGGGTCAGTTCTGGACACACTGTTGGTGTTGAGAAGAACACTTTTCACTAACACTGAAGACTGAAACAATACTAATTCTATGAACGTTAGTCATACTTTGAAGTAGGAATGAGGTCCATTCCTGTCACTGTACAAGAAACCCAAAAGACTTGGAGAAATTAAACTGAAGAATACTGAAGAATACTGAACAAGTTCCTCAAAGATACACTTCTACATGTAAATAAGCATATTTAGTTTCCCAGCATAGAGAAGAGAACAACCATTATACATGTCTTTTATGACAGAATTGTTGGATACCATAGATTGTACACATGTGGCAATAACTCACCCACCCCAAATCCACAATCATAGAAGTTTGTTAGTAGAAAAGGTTATGCTATGAACTGCAAATTCATGTGCAGCTGTACAACAGATTAAAACCAATGGGTCTGCATAGCACTCGGGTAGTCCCAATGGCTGACATATATGGCATGATGTCACCTATATTACCACTTTCAGCAAGAAGACATTCCGCAAGGCTATCTTGCTGGTAGGTGCAGCCACTGTGGAATGAATACAACTATACTTATAAAGATACATACATATACACACACACACACACACACACACACACACACACACACACACACACACACACTCAGCCACTGTGGAATGAATGCATCTATACTTATACACACACACACACACACACACATATATATATATATATATATATATATATATACACACACATATATATATGTGTGTGTGTGCGTGTGTGTGTATGGGTATCCTACAGATTTACAGATGATCGAACTTCCAAAAGGCTGACTTTCATATGGCTGAGACCATATGATTGACTTTAGGAGGTTCGAAAGTTCTGAACGGACAACTCCCTATAGAGTGGAATGGGAAAAGTTCCATTTTCTGCACTGCAGTGCGATCTTGGAGTTGGTATATTTAAATAGCAGGGGGTGTTGGGGGCATACGGAGTGTTCAAGGTGGCTTCTCCCCCTGCTTATAATGTGTAGGTAGGTTTTTTTTTACATGTTTGAAATTTCAAAACTTGAACATATGGTCTCGGCAATATGGGTTTCGGCTTTTTGAAATTTTGATCATGTATAGTAGACCCATATATATATATATATATATATATATATATATATATATATATATTCATATATAATGATATAATGTACACAGATGCACTAACCACACCAAATCTCTCTTCAAGCATTTCTTCCCCATGCATTGCAGGGGATTCCCTAAAACAGGTCAAGGTGAAGTTACCTGAGTGTTGAGAATCAGAATGCAATTCATTGTTTTCCATTGAAAATCATTGCTAGTGTGTTTTCTAAGTCTGCAAATGCAATTATTCACTTCTTTGGGGAGATTCGTCCCTTCAAGTTGGTGCAACTGTGGAGTTGGTATAATTTGGGGAAGCTTCTCCCCATATCAGAGGGGGTGATGGAGGCTTGCCTCCATTCAAAAAATGCTTAAATTGTTCACCCTTCTGTGTTTTGGGCATTACTTTTTAGTATGTTGGATTGTCGGCTTTGTGGAAGTTGGTGATTCATAGTACAACAGTTGCAGCTGATGCACAATACCGCCCTAAGCCCTGGATTATGATACTTGCTTATAATCCACAGTGTTGCTGAACCACAATACATACTGACTTATACAGAAACATGGGCCATCACTAAATGTGTGTTTAGCCAGCTAAAATCACGCTTTTGCTACTTTGATATGGCCGGGGGATGGGGGGTATTATAGTACAATGCCACACCTTGCAAACTGGATGTATCCTGTACTATGCTACATATTTTGATACTATGGAAACAGCAGCCTTATGGTACATTTGTGTTATCACCAGATTCACACATTAGAAGCGCATACAAGCTGCAGTGACATCTACTCAGAAAAAGTGAGGAGGAACAGAAACAACCTGACGGGCAGCACGTGAAAAGCAGTAACATCAAATCCAAAACTATGGGTACTGATAGAGACACTATAACTCTGCAGAGTCAAAGAATAAACATGATGCATTCAGTGTTATAGACAAGCTATGCTGGATAGTACATGGTCAGATTACATTGTGCATCAAACATTACCACACATATCTCATAGGGTAGAGGGTGCAGTGGGTTACATTCATTATTATAAGCAAAGATGTTTAACAATGCAATCACACATGGCTGATGACACAAACTGTATGGGGGAGTATGTCCCAAGGAGGTGGAAATCGGAGATCTCTTGGGGACATAAGGTATTCAGTGTCAGGGATCACATCCTCCTGCAAAAAGGATGGCGCTCCTCTAAGGAATTATGACTTGGAGTCATGCTGCAGGTGTTGTATGGCAGGATGGAGCTCTACTGTGGTAGGGATGGTATGCTACTTTATGATTCTGACCTGGGTGGAGTCCACTGATGCAGTTTCCTGCCAACAGATGCCAGGTGCTATCACCACATATGTTAAGGGATGGCAATGCATCATATGATGTGTAACTTGATTGCTGACTGTGCATCCTTTGACACTCCCCTTACATGCTACCCTGCGCATGTACTCTACCACAGCTAGACATAACACTGCCAGCATGGACTGTGATGATAGTATTTGGTATACTATTATAGTATTGGAGGTGGCAATGGAAGCAGTGTGTACCACCAAAGTCCTTATAAAACTAATTGCTATGCTGTCTAGGAACTCCATGTTTTCACAGACCTGCTGACACTGCCATGCAACATCACTCCCAAATACCTTGCAACACAGCAGTAAGCATCATGCTTGACTCGACAGTGGCAGACTGTGACTAGATGATATTCCTGTACATGTATTACTTGATCCTAACTAGCTGGCTGGAACTAAATCTGCTTCAAATTTCCAGTTAGCCTTCTGTCTGTAAAAGCAAAAACACAAGGAAATTTGCAGCAGAGCTGCTGATTACACTAAATGTACAACAGTTTTACACAGCACTCAGGAACTGCGTGTTAAGGCATTTAAACATATCAAGGAGCATGTTTCACTGACTCAGCAGTGTCACAATGACTTCTGTGAGGATTCCACATTCTTTTTTCTGATTAAAAGAGATCAACAGTGGTGGCAGAAAAAGCTAAGAAAGCATAAGAAAGGTCCCTTCTAACTCCTCTGTAAACTTAGAGATTAAACAAATTTCAAGGTTCTGTGATAAAGTGAAACTTTCTCAAAAACATTTTTCTTTCTTCATGCATACTCAAAGAAAGTTTTTAAAAAAAACAACTTATGTACATCATATTGATCACTTCAGAAGCCTTGGTTATATGGGTTACATCCTCTCAAGGTTATAACAGCCAGCCAGCTTCCAAAGTTTCAGGGCGCCTTCTATGCAACAAAACTGTAATTCAGCTTGAGCAGGGCTGGATAAAAGACATATTTAGGTGCAAAGCCCTTCAAATATTTTCTTGGGGCAATGTAGAAATTGCCTAATGTACACAGGCAATCCTCTCCTCCTACCACCCAACACTACAACCTGTAAGAGATGCACTTACCTAGCAAAACTGGAGGTAAAGCTCTCTCCAATCAAGACTGAACTTGACAGTCGAGAGGAGAAGGTAAACACTTGCACCACACCAGACTCATCACATAGTCTCACTAAATCTACACCACCAAAATCCACACATAGAAACACAAAAACATTAGTGGAGGCTCTCAATAATAATCTGCTCAAACAACAGAGACCTTCAAAGCAGAAATGCAAGCAACCTCCACCCCCCAACACAACCCAAATGACACATAGCCCGCAGGCTCAGTGTGCCACTCAACCACAGACAATAAGGCAAAACAACATACCCAACACACTAGTCACAGGCGACTCTATAGTCAGGCACACTGATGTTCCACTCACCAGGCTAAACAAGGAGAAGGTTACTGTCAGCTGCCTGTCGGGTGCCAGGATCCACCACATAAGCCATGCACTCAGGTCACTCCACAACAAGTACAAATATGATTCTGTCATTGTCCATGTTGGTGTGAATGACCTGAGACGTACCTCCATGGACTACATGAAAAGAGACATGGAAGAGCTCTCTGATCTTGTAGCCCAGGCAGGTATGACCCTAGCCCTGAGTAGTATTCTGCCATCACCCAGAATGATGCCGCAGTACAAGGACAAAATGACTGACTTCAACAATTGGCTAAGCTTCTGGTGTCATTCTAAAGGGATCCAGTACCTGTCTGCCTGGGATGGCATGGTCGACAGACCACGATGCTTTGCCAGAGATGGCCTGTACCTGTCACCCCTGAGATTCTGGATACTGGCTAAGGTTCTTGCTGTCCCTATAGTGCCTTTTTTAGGCAAGGTTCAAATGACAAATTCACCACTGTAACAGGAACAGGCAAGCAAAAACTGAGGGTGATGCTACTCAATGCTAAAAGTCTAAATCTCAAAATGCACTTACTCGAGGCACTCCTTAAAATGGAGAACATCGATATCTGTGCAGTGACTGAGACCTGGTTCAAGGCTCCAGAGAGCACCCCTGCACTACCAGGCTATAACTCATACCACACTTTTCGGCCATGTAATCTGAACCGGAACACCAAAGGTGGAGGTGTGTCCATATTCATTAAGGATATCCACACCTCCAGGCTAGTTGCTCACCATAATGCAGCTGAGGTTATCCAAGTGCAACTAACTCTGGGAAAAACTGCAATCCAAATTGTAGCTTGCTACAGATGACCCACCATGTCCCAGGATTCCCACTCCTCTTTTCTTTATGTACTGGAAAATATTAGGGTTCAACCAAACACCCTAATAATGGGCGATTTCAACTACCCCACCATTAACTGGGAAAATTACTCATGTATCAACTCCTTCACTCAACGCTTTCTGGAATTCATAAACTCCAATGCCCTGGATCAACTTATCCACACCCCCACCAGGGGCAACAATATCCTAGATCTAGTCATTACCAATATGAGTGACTGGTGTTCCACACCTGAAGTCAATGCCTCAATGGTACAATCCGACCATAAGCTAATTACCCTAGATATCCGCATCCTGCCTCCACCCCCCATTAAGGAAACCATGATAAAAAATTTCTCCAAAGCCAACTTCATGCTTCCTAAGACAGAAGTGGTGAACTTCATGACACCCATGCAGATGGACAATACAGTTACGACTACTGAATCCTACACAATTGCACTTTATAAGCACTTACATGAGTGCATGGATCATGCTATCCCAAACAGAACCAAGACGCTATCCTCCAAAAAAAGAAAGCCAATCTGGTGGTCCCCTGCCATAAACAAACTGTACAACAGAAGGACGAAACTCTTGCAAAAGACAGTAAAATACCACGAGTGGAGGAGCTCCCTGGTCAGCCTCAGTAAGAAGCTGCGATCCCTGATAAAATCCTCCAAAGCTAGTTATGAAAACAAAATCGCCACTGATTCTAAAGACAACCACAAAGCATTCTATAGCTATGTCAAGAATCTCAATGGCAACACTCAGATCTGCTCTGAGTTACAGCACAATGGCACTAAATATACAGACCCAACCGATATTGCCAACATCCTGGTAGATAGGTGCAGTGCTAACTTTACACCCCCCTCTCACCTCCTAAAGAGCCCATCTCTATACCGGAAGAATGCAAAGTTCCTGTAATCATGGCTGCATAGGTAAAAAACACACTCTCCAAAGCCAAGAACACAGCATCCATGGAACCAGACAACATCCCAGGCTGCGTTATACACGAACTACAGAACGAACTGGCACCCCACCTAAGTACCATGTTCAATCATAGCCTCACCTCGGGCTTTGTGCCTGCTGAATGGCGCACAGCAATGGTTATCCCACTCCACAAGGGGGGAGCCACCACAGACCCCGAGAACTACCGCCCCATTAGCCTGACGAGTCTGGTCTGCAAGGCCATGGAACGTATCATCATGGAACTTATAAACAAAGACATTGGTAATCTCCAAACTCTGGATCCCACCCAGTTCGGGTTTGCAAAAGGCAGATCATGTCTCCTAAACCTGATAGACTTCTTTGAAGCAGACACCAAAGCCGTAGACAAGGGTAAGGTGGTTCACACAGCCTATCTAGATCTTGCCAAGGCTTTTGACACCATCCCCCATTCTGGAATTATAGATAAACTCACTAAACTAGGTATAAATCCCTATGTCACAAGATGGGTTGCCAACTGGCTCACTCACAGAACCCACACTGTGAAAGTAGCAGACTCCAAATCCGACTTCAGACCAGTGACAAGTGGAGTACCACATGGTTCAGTCCTAGGTCCTCTCCTGACTCTCCTGTTTGGTATCTACTTCTCTGAAGTACAGGCTAACACAGAAGGTCTTTGGCTAACAAAGTTCGCAGATGACTGCAAACTAGGAGCCATAATCGAAACTCCTAACGATGTGGACATCCTACAAAAGGGCTTCACTGAGACAGATGCCTGGTGTCAAAGCCATGGCCTCAAGCTCAATGCCAAAAAGTGCATTGTCATCCCCTTTGGTAAAAACTCTGTACCCATGTACTACAACATAGGCGGTAGTATACTTAACACTGAAAGTGTGATAAGAGACCTTGGGACACAAGTGGACAGTAGTCTCTCCTTTGATAATCACATTGCCACAGTAGCCAGGAAATCCTTCTACGTGGCACACCTCATCACAAAAGGTTTCTCATCCAGAAAAAAAGAGGTAATTGTTCCCCTCTACTCATCACTCATTAGACCCATTATAAAGTACAATGCCCCTTTTGGTATGTACCTCACAAGACATCTACAACAACTGGAAAGACCGCAGAAATACCTCACAAAGAGGATTACCGGCCTCAAACAGATGCCCTACACAGACCGTCTCAAAAAACCTCCAGCTTTACTCTGTTGCACATCGCCTGTTCAGAGGTGATCTCTACCTAGCATACAAAGCTATGTCAAACCCAGAGCTGTTGGACATGCTTCACTTAAAGAAATCCCAATCCCTCCGAGCTACATGTTCTAGGGACCTAAAACCTTGTCACCACAATAAACAGAACATGCCGGAGGGGTAGATTCCTGTCCCAGAGACTTCCCATACTCTGGAATAAACTACCTATCTATATCAAACAAAGCTCCTCATTAAAACTCTTCAAGAAAAATCTTGATGATTGGATGGGAAATAGGAAATTCACCACGGGGATCACCTCTGTGGCTCTGCTTGACAGTGGCACAGGAAAATAATTTTCTTGGGTGGCAAAAACCAGGGTACCTTTTTGGCTGGGCTTGTATAGGCCCCAGGGCCAATAGCCTAGTACCTACCTATGAACCTATGAGCCATTGAAGAGTATTGCTACTCGGAGCTTTTCAGGATTGATGGACAGCTTGTCTTGTTCCTTTGCTAGGCAGATAATTTAATTATTTTATTTTATTTTACATTTGATTAACGGGAAAGTCCGACTGGACAAAAATCCTTTTTCAGTGAAGGTCCAAGTAGAAAAGATCCACATTTATGATACAATACATGCTACTAACAAGACAAAATACAATATTTACAGGACATACTTATTGTTACTGTTTATATGTGATGCTAATACTACAGTTAGCACAAATACTGAAACATCATGAAACAACTGCTTATAAGATACATGTAAGAATTAAAGAACAGTACATACTTATCACATCTTGGAAAAGATCTTGTACAGTACTTATTTACAGGCCCTTGAAAGAAGGTAAAACTGTTCATTTAAGTATATGAGCTAAGGAGTTGGATAGAGCAGAGAGTATAGAAAAGGATAGGTATCGATAGATGGGATGAGTTGTTTGGAGTTAAATAGTGGAGAAGGAAGTAGATTTTTTTGTCTAGCCAGGACTGGTACAATTACAGAGCCACACATTGGTTAGGTGAGTTTTTAATGTGTTTTTAAATTGTGCTAAGGAGGATGTTGTTGATAAGTTACTGGGCAAGGTGTTCCATTTTCTAGCTATATAGTTTAAGTACATTCCCCTGCTCTGTTATTGGGTTTTGTTACTTCCAGGAGGAGTTTATTGCTGGAGCGCAGAGACCTATTACTGGTGTATACAGGTAGTAAATTTTGTAATGATGGTATATTCTCAGGGAGATATACAATCTTGTGGGATACAGTGAATTGACTGTACAGGAGGAGCTGATGAAGTTCTATCCAGTTAAGCTGTTTAAGGGCTATGCAGTGATGTGACCTGTAGGGAGAATCAGTAGCAAACCTGGCAATTTTGTTACAGCAGGACTCTAGTTTTGCTAGGTCTGATGACCTGAGATTGATGAGGATTGGAGAGGCATAGAGAAATGTTGAGATCAGGTGTGTTTGTGCAATTGTGGCCCTATAATCTTTTTGTGAGAAATTGTTTATTTCTGTATAATGCACCAATTTTTTTACCCTTTTTTATGGTGAGGGAGATGTAAATATCTAACTTCATATTACAATCAATTTACTCCCCCAATAGTTTGGTGTGAGTGACAGGAGAGAGAGTGGTATTATTGTATGATCTGATGTTGAATGAGAAAGTAGATGATGTGCATCTTGAAAGCTGGAAGAGTAGAAATTTAGTTTTATTAGGGTTTAGTATTATATAACAGTTTTTAAGCCATGTTTCAACAGAAAGAAATTAAGCCTGAGTTTGTAGCTGGAGCTCATGAAGGGATGAAGCAACACATGTAAGTGTGGAGTCATCTGCATACTGGATGACTGATGCATGTTATGTAGAAGTGTGGAGGTTATTTGTGAAGACAGTAGGGGTCCAAGGATAGAGTCCTGGGGAACTCCTAGGATAACTGATAGAAGAGGTGATAGTTCACCATGACATTGAATTGCTTGCTGTCTACCTGTTAAATAGCTTTGGAACCAGGCAATGGAGTGGTCACAGAGATATAACTCTGAGAGAGCTTTAATAAGTTTAGTGTGGTTAACCATGTCAATGGCCTTAGAGAGGTCCAGAAATGTTGCAGATACAAATTTTTCACTGTTTCTGTGGATAGTTACTGTATTAGTGAAAGACATCAGAGCGGTATTATTGATATGAAAGGGTCGGAAGCCATGCTGTGTATTAGACAGAAGTTTGTTATTGCTGAGGTGTTCTATGAATTGTGTATGAATACATCTTTCTAGGATTTTGGAGACAGAGAAAAGTATAGCGATAGGGCGATGGTTAGTTTCTTCAAACTGCATCCTTTATGGAGTGGAATAATGTGAGAAATTTTCCAGATAGCAGGGACAAGTCTTTCTGATATGTCTCCATTAGGGAGAAAAAACTTCCATTCAGTAATTTTTGTTTATTATTAATACTTCACTCTTCAGAAAAGTTATTTTAAAGTTAAAAGTTTGTGTTTTAATGGACTGGCATGAGATTGTACTCTACTTTTTAAATGGGGGCACTCTTTTTCCTGACAGTTGAAGAGTTGATTAAAGTACATGAAAAACACTTTTTCAGTGGATAAAGTGTGACTATTTTATTTTGTGGGGCTGGCATAGTGCTATAAAGCACTTTTTAGTGTGTTTGCATGTGAAAAAAGTGACTTTTAAAGACTTTTAGTCTTTATCAGCATTTGCTGTGTCTTTTCCCCAGGAAAGGGGCACCATTTGCATCTTGACCATGGAACAATCTGTCTGTCCCATGGTCAATCTTTCTTCCAGACACAAAGAAAAAGTAAAGCAAACAGCCTTTGCCGTCACAGCAGTCTAGCAATTTGCCTCAGCTGCAAGTGGGGGACTCTGTTGTGGCCATTTGTGGTACCTCAGACCACTCATCTTTTACCCCAGTCCTTCTGGTGTAGTACCTACAACCACTATGGACCAGGGGTTAGCTACATCCTCTACAGCCAATGGAGTCCTCACAGTGGGAAAGGGACACCCACCCTTGTCAGTCCTGATAGCTGGAACAGGGAAAGCTTCACTGTATCTTTTTTTTTTGTTTTTAAACAAGAAACATTTTATTAAATTATCACGTATGACATAGACAATCATCCATTTATAAAAATGAAAACAAACCATACTGACATAATTGTAGTTGCAAACATTATACATAACTTATAATCTATCCAGTCATTGTCGGTCAAACATTACATTGCTCATTCAAATCTTGCCTTCTTATAAAACTCGTTCCTCCTCTGCATGTATTGTCCCCACAGTTACCATTTATTCCTATGTAATTTGCTCCTACCCCATTCTAAAGATCCCAATTCCAGTTGTTTTATCTGTTATTACATTTGCTACTTCTAGTAAAGTTGGTTTAGACTTTGATTTCCATTTTCTAGTAATTGCTTTTTTGGCTACCACCAGAATAAGACCCAGCAAGGCCTTATTATGTCCAGGCAATTCCAATTCTGTATCATAGCTCAAAAAATAATTTCCTTAGTTAGACCAACTTGCTCACCCGGTATCTCTGACAGAGCAATCTACGGGGAATCTTTAAAGTCTGACAACTCAGAAAGGCTTCACTACTTTGTCAGAATATTGTGCCCATCCCTAGGGAACTTGCTGCTGCCATTAATAACACTGTTGGTCCCATTTTTCCTGTCCAAAAAGAAACAGAAAACATAACCTTGAACATGCTCCTCAAACTTCATCAGACAGGAGTAGTATATGGAGTCTGGCTCAAGGTTTACTTCAGGCTACTGATCCTTCTTATAATGTAGTTTCTGGTAAAAGAGAAAGGGATACATCCTTTCCTGAAGAGATTTAAGATTTTGAATCTGGACAAAAAGATGAAGGGATATATACAGGGTTTTATAATCAGATTTCAGATTCGGACTCAGGGAGAGGTCAGTTCCTGACTCTACCTGTAGGAGGTTCTCTTTCTCTTAGACTACTTCTAGAATGTGTGTTTTCAGTAGAACACTGAGGTTTCTCAGTCCATCAGAAAATACTATGAGCTTTTTGAATTAATTTCCAGAACCTGCACCCATTCCTCTAGTTCAGTCAAATTTGGAGGATGTGTTTGTTACTGCCTGCAATTTTTATGACAGTCATTCAGCTGCCCCTAAAATGGCAGATAGGATGTATACATTTCCTCAGTCTTTTAAGTTTTTATACACTCTTTCAAAACCTGATCCAGCAGTATACCTTTAGTTAATCCTCCTGCCTCTAAATAATTAATTCCAATCCTACTCTTTCTGATATGGATGAGAAGATTACTGATAAGTACGGGGAAAAAGTGTATGCTTCTGCAACATTGATTTTCAGAATTCTGAACTGTCAGGCCCATATATTAAGGTTCATTCTAACTGTTAAAGTATGAGTAATGTTTTATCTGCAGTTTCTTCTTGTGAGGAAAATATCCTTTAAATAATTTGATTTCTTCTATTGTTCAAGTCACTACTTATTGTTGACAGTGTGTATATGACCTGTTGATAGTTCTTCAAAGGCTAAGGCCACTGGTACTGCTTTGAGGAGTTTTACATGGGTGTATTCTCAAAAACTCCCAGATGACATTAAAAATGTGATTTTAAATTCTCCTTTGGATAGAGATTTTTTTTGGCCCCTTTGCTGCAAATGTGATCAAAAAGTGTGATGAAAAGGTTAAGGTAATAAGTGAATCTCTAAAAGATTTTTGAAAACTCAATTTCTAAGTTTTCTAAGAAATTCTCTAACTCCTCATCCAATTTTGGTAAGAAACTAAATAAACAGTCTCAACAAAATACAAATAAACATAGATTTATGAAGAAATGGCACTGGGGGTTCCACGAAGAATTCTGGAAACTCCCAAAAACTAAGGACAGTCCAATAAATCATAATGACTATTTAACAGACTATGTTCCCTTGTCCCAACCTAGCAGACCCTTTTATCCTTCCAGAAAGTCTGAATCACAGCTTTTCTCTTTGACAAGAGATAGTTTCAGACTGAGTGGGAGGGAATTCCTCTTTTCTAGGGAATAATTTCTTATCCTCCAGACCAGAATCTTTTGTTTCCACCCATCCTTCATCACATGCTGTCCCAGGGATTGACAGAATTAGTCTCCCTTTCCAGGTGGGAAAGAGGTTTTACTCAAGGATGTTTTAGATCTGAAGAAGACTAGTCGTGGATATTTCTTTCCTAAACTACTTTGTGATAGTGCTCAAATTAAAAATGTTGTCACTTCACAACCTCTCACCTCATGTTCCTCATTCATGTTTCCTGACATTAGATTTAAAAGATGCTTATTGTCAGATGCCTATTCATCCAGACTGCAGGTGTTTCTTAAATGTCCATGTGTCTGGAGCATATTATCAGGTCTCTGCCTTATGTTTTGGACTATCCACTGCACCAAGAGTGCTCACAAAATATCTAGCTCCAGTTATGGCTCACTACAGGCTCAGGGTATTCACATTTTTTTCATATTTATACAACTTGCATATCTTTGCAGAGCCTTTTTCAAAGTGCCAGGAATCTCTCTCTTGGTTGAGAATCTCTTACACAAGCTGGAATTCCAAAAGAACATTTAAAACTCATTCTTGACTACTTCTCATTGGACTGTGTTTCAGGGATGTCAACAAGACACTACAGTTCAAAGAGAATTTCTTCCACAAGAAGAAAAAATAGATTTATATCTAGATCTATTTTTAGTGTTTTCCACTCAGAGTTTGGTCACTGTGAGGGGAATGACTCAGGATTCTGGGTCTCAAGGTTTGTAGGATTCTCATGATCCTCTAGCAAGTCTCCATGTAAGAAAGATACAGTAGTACCTGAAGTACGGCGCAGTGGTGCAGCTGTAGTGTTGGCGCCTCACAGGAAGAGATTCTCTGGTTAATTTCTTGGCTGGGGTGCCTTCTGTACGGAGTCGCATGTCTCCCTGCATTCATGTGGGTTTCCTCTGGGTGCTCCAGTTTCCTCCCACATTACAAAGACATGCATCTGAAGCATTTCCCCTGGGCCAGCGCTGAAAATTGGCTTTGTTCCAAGTCAGACTTTTCTGATAAACAAATGTTAAAATAAATAAAAAAATAAATAAAAAGTCTCTTTGGTCCCAGCACCAACAACCCTTGCCTTTTTAGATTCAAGTGTTAGGATTCATCAGAAGGGAAATCACTTGGCGAAGAGAACAGATATCACTAAATCCAGGTCTCCCCTTTCCTCTCTTTGTTCCAAAGCAGTCAGTCACCACAGATACCTTGGAGTTTTCACAGGGAGCAGTTTCAGGAGGAATAAAACTGCAAGATGTGTGGGACACAAAGGACAGATGTAAGCAACTAAACATAAAAGAAAAACTTGCCCTGATCAAGGTGCTCAACTATCTTTGGTCTCTGGGAGCTCCTCAGGTTGTTACACGCAATACTGACATTATTGTAGTTGCAAGCATTACACATAACTTATAATCTATCCAGTCATTATCAGTCAAAAATTCCATAGCTCACTCAAATCCTGCCTTCTTTTAAACCTTGTTCCTCCTCTGCATGCATTGCCCCCACAATCACAATTTATTCTGATGTAATTTGCTCCTACCCTTTTCTAACGATCCCAATTCCAGTTATTTTTTCTCTGTTAGAATATTCACTACTTCTAATAAAGTTGGTATAGACTACCCATGTTAGATTGGGATATAGCTTCTCAGCACATTCTCAGTCTATAGGCATCCTACATTCTGTCAGAGTAAAACTTCTCAACACAATCTCACTCTACAAGGATCCTACATTATGTCACAGCAAAACTGTGTGGCAGACAAGCTGAGTAGCACAAGGTCAGACTCTGACAAATGGAAACTATATCAGGGGCTTTCCCAGGTTTGATCCATCCATGAGGAATTCCTCACTCCAAAATTCCCTTCTTAGTGGTGGTGCCAACATCCAGAATGGTCTCTTGGGGATTGGCTCAACTGTATCAAGCTCCTTCCTTGCCCACCTAGAGATCAAGTCAATGAGCTCATTAGTGGGCAGAGTTACCCAAGAGGTAGATGGGCCAGCACCAATGGCTTCAAGGAATACTGATTCCTCTGAAGGATTGTTAGATGGCCAACCACCCCTCTATTTAAGGATATCAAGGATGTCTCCAAAGGAGATGTCTTTGGATGGTGATCTTGGGGATCTTTCCCCTTCATAAAAATCAATATCCTCTGTGATTGACTCCTGAGGGGAATCTAAGTGCCTCCTTTTACACTTCCTCTTCCTAAGGACTTCCTCAGTGGGATGCTCTGGAGTAGTAACAGAAGAGATAGAAATACCCTGTTGAATAACCTGGAGACTTTGGGCTGGTTGTCCCTGATGCAAAGAATGAAGGGGCTCAAGGTGCAAAGACACACAGGATGAACCCGGAAGATCCAACAGTGTAGGATCCATCAGTTCTACCTGAGCAGGGAACACTCTTTTCACTACCTCAAACGCAGAATGCTCTGGGGAGAACAAAGTCAATGGAGGAGAGAAGACATGCTTCTGCTCCACTGGCTCCTCCTGCTCTGAAGACAATCCACCCAAAGTGGAAGTCAGAGCCAAGCTGTCCAGTGCCGAGCTGGCTAGTGCCAAATCTCCAAGGGTAAGAGATGGCTCTGAAAGCCTTGGAGTCATCCGACAGGAATTCTTTGGCTCTGAGTGTCATCCAGCTTTGAGGAGGTTGGAGCTGGTGCACTTAGAGGTAGCTTCTGAGACAAAATAAGAACATTCTTGTATCCGATGCAAATGGACCTAGAAGGTTCAGAACTAGGAGCTCTGAAACAATCAGTCAGATCAAAGAAGGAGCTGATATTGGCAGAGTGGTAGAAATACAGACTTTCTGACCCAAGGAGCTAGGAATCAGGAGAGCACCCATCTGTATCTGCACCTGCACTGAGAGAAATTTCCTCCTCATCTTATCCACTTCAGCTTCATCCAGACTTCTGCAAGAGCAAGAGGAAATGAGAAATGGGGTCTTGGAATGTTGGTTAGTGTCAAGGAATGGGGATGGGAATGGAACCCTTGAAGGCATTGGTTCCAGGGAAGGAGAATACATAGTTTATGGTAAGGACTGTGGATCCAACAGGATACTGAGTCTAAAGCTGGCTGGATCAGAGTAGCCTTCAGATCTGACTTACAATGCTTCTTTTAAGGTGCTCAGAAGTAGGATCCAAAGTTGGTGTTAAAGAACCAGAAGGTACCAAAGACTTTTTTAAAGACTTCTTATGTTTTGGTTTGGGGAGAGCCCCAGAAATAACTTCTGAGAAAGACGATGGCAACAGTCCTTTCAGAATTAGTTTGTTCTTTCTATTTGAGATTGCTCTGGGATTAAAAGCTTTACAGACTGATCAATTAACTTTAACATGGTCCGCACCTAAACAATATATGCATAAAGAATGTGCAGACAAGGTCAACTTGTGCTCACATTTCTTGTGTTTTTTAAAGCTAGACGGACCTTCTTCTATTTTTTTCAGCTATCACTCTAACAGAAAAGGAGAAATATTACAGATATGTATACAAACAAAATTATTATTTTTTTTTTAAATGGAAAGAGTTAATAACAGAAAAAAGGTATTATACCAACAATGGTAATGAAAGATTACACTAAATGTGTAAAGCGATAGAACAGACTGACTAAAATATGGGAATATACAAGATACAGGCTATAAGTTACAGGAATAAGAAATATAAGGTTCTGAAGTAAAAGAAAAAATTATTAAATGATTTAAACTTATCTCCCATTATAAGAGGGTCAAGAGCTTAAAGCATCTGCACCTAAAAGCGAAAGCGGCAGACGATTTCTGAGGTATGTTAGGGGGTGGTACATTATGGGTAGGGGAGGAGCTCAAGAGCTGTTTGGTGGCCACACACTAATGTAAAGACCGAGTGTCAAATATAAGGATTGGATTCAAACCTAACAGTTGAAGACAGAATGAAAATTGACAATATCAGATCAACAGGATTCCTTCTCTACGCATGTCAGTACCATTAAAGTGATTTGCCAACATAGGTTCATAGGTTGGTACTAGGCTATCGACCCTAGGGCTTATACAAGTCTAGCCATAACAATTCCCTGGCTATTTCTTCCCACACCATTTACTTTCCTGGACCCCTGTCTAGCAGGGCGACTGACGTGATCCCCGGGGTGAATTTCCTTTCTCCCATTTATATATTCATTGTGGCATGTGATGAATCAAGTGCTGTTATGCATTTTCCCACTTAGTATTCCTTACACTTTTGGTCCATTTTTTTAATAAAAAGCTTCATAAGCTTTTTAGTAAACTATGGCCTCCAAAGAAACTAGCTTTTTCTATTGTGACATTATCCTGGGGTAACATGCAGTTACAAAAACGTTAATGGGGCACCTTCACGCATGTGTGGAAATGTGTCCATTAAAGTCTATGGATGCAAAACATATTTTTTCATGTGCTGATATTGCTGAGGAAAAACACGAAACTCAAGTTTGGTGAAAAAAGTGCATGGAAACAGTGCACTTTAAAAGTATTTTTTTTAATTAAGAAAAAGCTGAAAGTATACTTTCATGGAAAAAAGTAATGTTCAGTAGTTTATGCATTAGATTTTTTGCTCCAAAGTACACAGTCATGGGAAAATGACTTTAATGTAAAGTAATACTTGCCTTTTCTACTTCTCTAAGATGGGAGTAAAAGATGGAAGCTTGACTATCAAGTAATTAATGTATTCACTTCCCATGATAACAACCACAAACACAGCAGCCCTACTCCATGCACAACAATACAGTTCATTGAATTTTCTCCAAGCACAAGGGCTAATTGTACTCACAATCATTTAAGTCAATAATTAATGAATGCATGGCATAACTCCACCACAATCTCCTCACTCTTTCAAAAGTTATGCACCAGGAATAAAAATGAACATATTTTCCTACTTCATTTGTTAGCATACCAATTCAGTACTGCTCAATACATGCACATACAGCTTCTTTAATTGCACCTTGTATTTTTTTAGATTCTCTCATGAAATAATCTTATGTTCATCTGTGATTTTCTTTAATTTTGTGTACAACTGTATTC